>NW_028142890.1:0-175662 GCF_977018435.1 Lepisma saccharinum | reverse complement strand
TGTCATTATCTTTGAAATTAGGAAATATAATGATATAATATTTTGTGACAGTTAATACCTAGCAGATACTAATTTAATGCAACAAAATTGTAACAGTGTCCACATGAAACCTTCCTGATTTCAAATTACAAATGTGAGGAAACTATTCGACATAGAGCCTGGCGGTTTGAGGTATCATATAGAGCAACTCAAAAACTTTTCTTTGGTTGTGAACAACGATGAAGACGGAACAAGAAAGCGCAGTGTACGGTGTGGTATGCGAAAATGAAATCGCCAATTTCAATCCAAACACAACTCAAACGTACTTTTGAACAGGGGCCGCCACGAGTAAAGAGAATTAAGGTTTGGTATGACAAGTTCCTATGGACTGGGAGTGTTAACCGACAGTCAGGTTCTGCAGAAAATTCACATGTGATGAAACGGTAGAGGCGATCAGGGAGGCCTTCGAGAGAAGCCCGTCAAATTCAGTTTGCAGAGCGTCACAAGAGCTGAACCTCTCATGCTCAACAGTTCACAAGGTGCTACATAAACTTCTTTGTCTGTATGCATACAAAGTGCAAATTGTTCAGGCGCTGCAGCCACAAGACAGACCAGAAAGCGAACAGTTTGCTATTGAGATACTAGATTGAAATGCGCAAAACCACAACTACTTGAGGAATGTGATTTTGAGTGACGAAGCAACCTTCTACACGATTTGGAAGGCAATTCATTGGCACAATGTTCGCATCTGAGCTTCCGAAACATCCCATACAGTTCAGGAACATGCCAGGAACAGCAACAGAACGATATTCGAATTGAATCTGATTCCCTCCTAAAAAAAGCTCGGAAAAATATGTATGGCTGCTGAATTATCATTTAATTGCATTCTGCTTTTAATTGCAACTCAAGGCAATAACAAAAAGTAATCAATGTGATAAATATCTAATTGGCGCCAAATAAAGCGCCTGTTGTAGAGTAAGTGTAAGTTTGAGAAAACAAAGATGAAGCTCGAGAAAAATGAAAAAAAATATTTGGAATATTAATTTTAAAATTAATAACTATACAAACATCCCAAATAAAATAAAAGTAAAGTGCTCCCCTGTGCTTTGCACCACGCCATGAAGGCGCATAGGGGGTGTGGGGGTAACGCCCCACACTTTCTAGATCCGGTCGTGAGTGGGGGTGATGTGATCAGAAACACGCCACTAACCACCTTTATCCCCCAGGGTTTCCCCCAGGTACCCACGTCATTCGACGTTGGGTGGGCGCCGGAGCCGCTTCCAACGTTTGGAAAGTTCACGGATTGGAACCGGCCGGGCGTTACCGATAGGCGACGCAAAAGTCATCATCCTAATTGAATTGACCTTTATTTTGACATCTTGTTGTTTAAATCAGTTATATCAGTAGTAGTATTTTGTCAGTAAAATAGAAGATACTCACGAAATTTATTGTGTGCGAAAATGAACAAGAATATCCCGCGTACAGCTCGCGAATTATTAGCTGTTTGCGTACCACTTTCCCGGACGGAACAATATCCCGTTTTGGTGATTTGCCATTGCTGTCCAGTTCCCCCGATTTTACCACAGTAGGGGAGCAGAGGGCAATCTCTCTCATCATAGTATGAGGGTCGATTAATATCAAGGGGTATTTTTAAATCAAATGGACTAAAATTACGCTACATTTTTATATCTTCTAGTGCATTGAACCCGTCATTGTATGACAGGTCCATAGCAAGAGATACGCTAGGGAAGCTAAAGTCTACAACGCCATTAAAAACTATTAAAAAAAAGCAAAGAATATGATACGTAGAAATTGACACTTGTGAGAGGTAAGGGGAGTGAAACATACAAGGTTGTGACATTCACAATTCAATCATTTGCACGATTATATTTCGTTCATAAATATTTGAAACTAAAACGCGAAGGTGAAGATACAACTTCTATGGGTCTATATATTAGTGAAATAACTGAGTAATATGCAGTTCACTATTACTTTTATTTCCATTTTTGTCAGACACACTATCACATAATGACTATTGATTCTCGTTGCTATAGCAACGTTAGAATTCCAAATATCTCGTTTATACAGCGTAGAGTGCAATGAATAACATAAAACATAATTAACGTTGTACAAAGTAATAATTATACATTTTTTTAAACGTTAATATAAAGTGATTTTTATAATATGAAATTAATAATTTCAATAAACATATAATTATATTGTGCGGTTTCACAAGACCATCACAACATTCCCCTCCTTCGGGAAAATGAAAACTACGAAACAACGAGGAGGAGTTTTCATTTATAAATCAGTCAGATGTGTATCAACATAACTACAACAAAGTTACAAATGGACAATATTATCTGACATTCGACAACAACGTGCACATAAACAGATTTGTGCCTAACAGGTAATAACAAATCAGAACATAATACAACATTCAATTGTACAAAATAATAAACAAAATGGTTTCATTTTTCAAGTATCTACTCTCATAAATTTAATTTTCAGACAAGAGTTGATTCCTCTTTTCTTCCGAACAGTTAAACACTCGAAGATTTGAAAAGTTCACTTTGTCATAATATTTTTGGTTCATTGTGTAAAGAATTGCATTATTGTCCTTAATGTCCTTGACAAGGAATGGCCCAATATACAAGTTGAACAATTTATGAATCTGGCTGTTAATTTTGGAACTAACTTGCCTATTTTTTATCATAACCAAATCTCCTGTTTGAAGTTTGATCGAGTTCAATGCATTCTTAATCTTCCTACTTCTTCTAGATTGTCTAATCCTGATTTCTGCTAAAAACAATTTGCGTTTCCATGGCAAAGATTTAATTTGTTCTGGCCAGCTGATTTCTTCAAATATTGAGTCCTTCATATCTTCATGTAAGAAAAGTTCACTAGGAGATAATCCGGTAACTGAAGAGCATGAATGATTTAATAACTGAATAATAGAATTTATTTTTGGATACCAACTGGTGTGATTATCATTGCAGAATAATCGCAGTAACCTAACAATCTCCTTATTGTACCTCTCAATAGGATTAGATTTCGGATTGTATGTAGTGGTAGTAATATGCTTAATTTTCCTTGAATCCATGTAGGCTTTCCACTCATTTGATGTAAATTGGCTTCCACAATCTGATAATAATACATTACATACAGGGTAATGTTTAAAATAATGTTCTTCAAAACGATTGATAATTTCCCTGGCAGTTGCTTTTCTTAACGGATAAATCATAACAAACTTTGACATAACGTCTACAATTGTGAGGAGGTATTCATATGTACGTGATCTTGGTAATTTTCCGATTAAATCAATAGAGAGGAAATCGTGAGGTTGGTGAGAATCGACGTGATATTCATCTCTCCGCAACGGCCGACCTACAATCTTTGTTCGTGCACATTCTAAGCAATCTTTCAGGTAATTTCTAATTGATTTTCTCATGTACGGCCAAAAATATGCCCTTCTACAAGCTGCTAAAACCTTCTGATAACCAAAATGTCCATTTAAATCATGCATTTTGTGTAATACCAAAGGTATAAGCTCATGTGGCACTACAAGTTTACAAATTTCATCTGAATTGGGTTTATGAAAAAGAATTTTGTTGTGAAGAAGATACTTTGAAAAGTTTTTATCAGTTGTACTATCTTCCAGGTGAGAAATTATATTATTGCATTTTTCATCTGCTCGTTGAGCTTTTAACCAAATAGAAGAAGTATCATCTTGTGAATCTTCCACAATTACTTGATTGATATATAATTTATCATCAAGTGCAGAATAAGTAGTACAAGGCGGAAATCTGCTCAACGTATCAGCAATATTATTCGAAACTCCTGGGACATGATATAACGTGAAATCAAAACACTGCAGTTTGAGAGCCCATCTCGTAAGACGAGAATTAAGTGATTATGCAGTTTTAAGCCAAGATAACGACTTATGATCTGAATATAAGTTGAAATCAGTTCCTTTAAGATATATAGCAAATTTCTCCAGAGCAAATAATATAGCTAAACATTCCAATTCGTGTGTACTATATGTAATCTCTGCTCCCCTAAGAGCACGACTGCCGTATTGTATGACACGAATTTCATCATTATCAACTTGCCAAAGTACACAACCCAATCCTTTCTGGCTTGCATCAACAGAAACACAAAACCTCAAATCAAAGTCGGGTTGACTCAATGCTGGTGCTGAAATTAGAGCATTCTTTAATAACAAGAAAGCTTCTTGACACTGAGGTGTCCAATAAAATGGCACATTCTTGCGTAAAAGATGATATAATGGACTAGCGATATCTGAAAATCCCTGTATAAAACGATTCCTCCAATTTGCCAGTCCTAAAAATTTGCGAAGTGACTTTTTGTTTTGAGGAACAGGAAACTGTAGAATAGCTGAGTCTTTATCATGATCGACCTTAATCTCGGAACCAGACACCACATGACCCAAAAACTTAATTTCCGTTTGGAAAAATTTGCATTTGGCAAATTTTATGGACATGTTCGTCTTCTGCAATGTCTGTAGAACATAATCAAGATGTTCAAAATGTTTCTCTATTGTTGGGCTAAATATTAAAATGTCATCCACATATATCATCAGAAATGAATGAGTCTCTGGTCCAAACACCTTATTCATTCTTTCAACAAAAACAGAAACAGCTGATTTTATACCAAATGGCAAGTAACAAAACACATGCTGTCGTCCTCGATACGAAAAAGCTGTGTACTTATATGAGTCGGGCGTAAGTGGTATTTGAAAATATCCACAGGAGAGATCAATCGAAGAAAAATATCTTGCACCCTTAAAATGTTGAAGTAGCTCGTTTATAGGTTCAACATGGGTAAGTGGTGAAATTACATGTTGGTTTAGGCGACGAAAATCTACTACTGGACGCCACTCACCGTTAGATTTTGGAACGATATGTACTGGGTTTAAATAAGGCGAAGACATCTCTTTAATAATTCCCCAGGCCTTCCATTTCTCTAGTTCCCTTTCTAACGCTGCTCTTTTGGCGAACGGTACCGGATATATAGGTGCCTTGATTGGTTCCTTTGTGTCTAGTTCAATTTGATAAGGTTCTACGAATGCAGATCGGGGTCGATCAGAAAACAACCTATGATATTCTATTATTAGATTCTCAAGCTGAGACTGCTGCTCCGTGTTGAGTGATTCACACGATCGCACCTTCGTTGTGATCTGATCTAGAGAAACGACAAGTAAATTTTCTGCTTCTTTGACTATAGTAACTTCCTGCATCTGGCAGCGATCCCTATCAGTTGTGCTTTTGCTAGAGTTAAATGGCTGAACCAATTCGGAACCTGTAGACGCCATCAAACTAATTTCGTTTCTTCTAAAATCGAGTACAGCTTTGTATTGCCTTAAAAATGGTATTCCGAGAATTAATTCAGCATGCAGTTGCTTCAATACAAACATCTCCAAAGAAAACACTTCCGAGTTAATTGAAATACTTATAATCTTCCGACCAGCAACACGAAACTTCTGATGTCCTGCAAACGGCAATAACTTAAGTTGATCCACGGTATCCAGTTTGGCACTCGGAATAATTGATTTTATACTGCACCATAATTCATAGCTGACTAAATTACACTGGCTTCCACTGTCGATGACACACTGTATGGTAATACCGCAAACTGTTCCTGTAATCAAAGGTTGATCAGTAATAGGAGTAGGTATACCAGTATCATTTAAAATCCAAGTAGGTTCATCTTCGTACCAATCTAATTGAAAAAATATTGAAAGTGGATAACAATGATCATCTTCAGATAAAACGGAATTACTTAATACAGCATACTGACAAGTTGTGCCTATATTATTACTACGATATGATTTAGACGGACCCTCCATTATGTTGGTGCGAGCAAACTGGTCCACGTTCACCCGCGACGTTCGTTTAATGTTGATTCAGGGGCAGAAGAAATGAACTGTTTACAAGAAGTTTCTCTTGGATCGAAAGATGGAGCATTTTCATTTAATGGAGTATTCGCCACTGCAGTTGCATTGCAACTGTTTCCCGTTGACAACTGAGAAGACGAATATCCGCAATTGGCACATACACTGCATGGTTGGAATGAGTGGAAATTATTGTTAGAGAACTGAGAGTTAGGACGCAGTGTAAATTGCTGTTGTTCTTGCTCGTTTCTGGCATTGAAACTGTTGCTCATAAATCTACCATTATTGTTGAAGTATCGTGAGCTTTGTGGACTTCTATTTTGCCGGAAATTTTGAGTTCCTGCACCATTACGTCTGTAACGATTATATGGTCTGTTAGTTAGGTTAGGTTTCCCAAAATTATTATTTCTATTAAATATCATCGTCTTCTGGCTGGAGTTTGATTGTTGGTTTTCTGCAACAAATGGAACATCTGTACGTGGAATCTTAATTCTTTTATTTTCATCGCTAGAAGAAACAAAATGAACACTATCATTAGGTCTTACGTTACGTCTTAAACCTTGATTTCCATTAGGTTCATAATCGTTCACAAACGATGAACTTTTAGCAACACTTTGAACTCTCAGTTTTGCCCTTGCACTATTATTGTCGGTAAAACTTTTAGAATTATTCCCATCATGTCGGAAATTTTTTCACGTACATTATCATGAACATTAAAACTCTTGTTTGATCTTGAATTCACTAAATCCAACCTCTTTAGTAAAGCAATTACATCATCCATTTTAACTAATCTAGCAGCTAATATTGTTTGTGCAATAGATGCGGGCAACTGATTGATTAAAATATCAATAACTTCTGCATCATTCGGACGATCAACTAAATTATAATATGCTGAATGCGTACGAATAGCAAAAACTTCCATACTACTCGTCGATTTAGGATCATATTTACGACTTCTAAGTTCAGATAATTGAGCCTGAGTTAACGAATAAGACGTGTAGTGATTCAGAAATTCGTCAACAAACTGTTTGTACGATGTAAACGAATCGACATGAGTATTATACCAACCTTCTGCAGGTCCTTGAAAACAATTAGTAATACATTCAAGCCTTTGCATGTCAGGAACTTGCAGTAAGTCTAAGTAGGACGTTAAAGTTTTAATAAACTTACGTGGGCTTGATTTTTCAGGATCTCCAGAATATTTAGGAAGAACAGTAAGTTCATTCAATCTTACAAACCGTCGAGGTTCCTGAGTAAGCGAACGCATACAATTGTCAGGATAATCACATCGATGATTCTGCGGATTTGCTGACTTTTGGTTTACTTGCCTCTTTCTTTCCTGACCAGAACCATCAGAATATAAAGAACGGTTTGATTGACATAACTTGTTAGTATTACTAGTTCTCACTCGATTATTTCTAGAACGTTTGTGTCTTTGTGAAGCAATGCGATTGTGTTCATCATCAGAAACATCACACGCTGAAGAATCAGATGATTTAGGGGAGGTTAGGTTCCGTGCAGGAATACCAGGTTGACAGTTACTATTCACATGAGAACTGTAAACTTGTACAGGATTACTTGATTCAACATTAGTCGAAATATTAGATGTTAGTTTAGTAATATTTTCCTCACATGCTTCCACGCGCTTAGTTATTTCATCCTTGCTCACAACGACTTCAAGTCTTTGAACTTGCCGAGACAACCCTGAAACATTGTTCTGGCATTCTGTAATCTGATCATTCAACCCAGCAAGTTTATGAGAATTCTCTGTACAAGTAGTGTTGACTTCCTCGACTTTCTCTGTTAGTCCTTGCACTTCTCTTTCCATTTCCTGATGTAATGAACGTGTTGCTAATTTGCAGGACTCGGTAACTTCAGCTAATTCCTTTCGTAACGATGTACTCAATTCGTGGAAGTCAAGCTTGAGTAGTTTCTGTGAATTTTGAATTTCCTGTTGAGATTCCCTGATTTTTGTAAACTCAAGCTGTTGAGACTCTTGAGTTTGCCTCATAGAATCTTGAGTTTGCCTCATTTTTGTAAACTCAAGCTGTTGAGATTCTTGAGTTTGCCTCATAGAATCTTGAGTTTGCCTCATTTTTGTAAACTCAAGCTGTTGAGACTCTTGAGTTTGCCTCATAGAATCTTGAGTTTCCCTAATTTTTGAAAATTCTATCTGTTGTGACTCGCTGATTTTTCTTAACTCTGCCAGCAGATCAAACATTTGAAATGGAACATTACTTTGCCCCGTTGACGTCTCTGCCAACACAGAAGGACGAATGTCAATTTCTTGAACATTTTCTTGACTTCTTTTCCATTGCACAAAAGCTTCAATACTGAACGGATCATAAGATGGATCACAATCTGTACAGAAATAATTTTCATTTAACTGGTATAACTCCCAATGCTTATCGGACAAACCCAAACATTGTAAATGATACCAATGGCCACAATTTTCACAAGCTACCAACCTTTCCTTATCGGGATCTTTGCAGCACTTCACCATATTCATGGCACCATTCTTATTTTGTGATTCATCAGATTCATCACCACAATTGATAGATCTAGCTGTAAGACTTGTTTTGGATCTTAGATTATAAGGATTACTTGATGCGTACATAATATAACTTTATGTACAAACTAGATTCACGAGAACAATGGTGTAAGTTAACACTTACGCAAAACACATCACTCAAGATCGTGCTGATAACGTTCCCCAATACTGGACCACCAATTATACTGTGACATTCACAATTCAATCATTTGCACGATTATATTTCGTTCATAAATATTTGAAACTAAAACGCGAAGGTGAAGATACAACTTCTATGGGTCTATATATTAGTGAAATAACTGAGTAATATGCAGTTCACTATTACTTATATTTCCATTTTTGTCAGACACACTATCACATAATGACTATTGATTCTCGTTGCTATAGCAACGTTAGAATTCCAAATATCTCGTTTATACAGCGTAGAGTGCAATGAATAACATAAAACATAATTAACGTTGTACAAAGTAATAATTATACATTTTTTTAAACGTTAATATAAAGTGATTTTTATAATATGAAATTAATAATTTCAATAAACATATAATTATATTGTGCGGTTTCACAAGACCATCACAAGGTGTTACTCTACACTTGTTCTCATTGAAGATTTGCACGTGATGAAGTGAACCCTATACCCTGTCTCAGCTAACTGTGGAGCAAGGTCGTGCATTGCGTCAGAGAAGCGAAAGAAATCGAGTGGCCAGAGCGAAGCAGTCGCTTTCTTCCACTCCACCCAATTCCTTTCCTCTGACGTGTTCAATGATGGAGCCGTCTCGCGTCACTACTTATGCAGAGACTTGTTTTCCTGTATCTGCTCCACAGTTAGCTGGGACAGAGTATATATACTTCCATTGGGGGTCTCCAAGCGAAAATAAAGTCACCACTCAACTCGTTAAATGACATTCCCTGTTTGACCACGTCACGAAAATATCTCTTCCTTCTCAACTTGATCCGAAATGTTTTTCTCTCTTTGATCTCTCACATTCTCATAACACATAGCTGGAATTGTTTGAATGATTGATGGGTTTGGTTTGTTTAATTCGCACTTGTCACTTTTGGCTATTCGCAAAGATGAGGATAAGTGATGATATGATGAAATGGATGAAGGGACACCCAAAAAGAACACCCATGGCCGGACCGAGATTCGAATCCAGGTCCTTGGTGTAGTAGCGGGATGTGCTAACCAATTTGGCACGATTGCCAGCTGGAATTTTCTGTTTCCCAGAATAGTAGTAATAGTACATTTTTAAAGAGTTCTTCAAACGTTAAGACATTTAAGTATTCTTCAATATGCTCAACTTTCTTTTAAAATATTGATTGCCAACTACGAATCTTGAAGTATAATCTATATTATATTATATCAATTTTCTTTGTTGCCTCATTTCAAAATTTGTAGGATGTGAAAAACCAGAAGCAATGTAATGAGAAGAAAATATCAATGGACACACATAAACTGTCGTTGCTTGGCAGTGCCAGAGGCCGAGGAGGGCACAGAACGACAATCCTGCCTAGCTAAGGGCTGTTGAATAACCATGGATCCATGAGTATTGAAAGTGGAAGAGTTTCCCATTGACCAGTACCTTCTGATAACTCTTCCGAAGCTTGTTGTTTTCTTGGCAGGGATTCCTGATATCAGGAATTCCTACTGATAGAAAGCACATGGATTCAATACCAGAGACCGGGGTGGCCAAGCATCTGTACAACTTCTGGATATCACAGAATAATGGGTTCCACAATCAAACTTAAATTTCTCATCTAATTCTTCAACAACTCATCCCCTGCAGGAATGAAAATGTATGGAAACCAATGTCCACGTAGACTCTTGCAGCTAACAAACAATCTAAGCATCATCTACCGGTTTCAACTATAAATTCAATATTGAATACACTCATGAACAAATTCAAACTTTTTTTTGCTCCTTTGAACGAAAATAGGTGATTATTTATAATTCGACCCCGCTGAATCCAAATCTGAAAGTAGAAATGCTGTATCACCTATCGTTTTCCCTGGATTTTCATTTTTTTTTTTAATAAAAATTTAATTCCCTTTGTAATAATACATCGAAATTTGAAATTATTTTTGTTTGTTTGCTCATGAAATAAGATTTAAATATTGAAGGGAATAACTACGAAATATAAAAAAAATTAAAAAATATATATAGGACCGATTTTGACTGTTCAATGAAGAAATTTCATGCAAAAAAAATGAAAAAAACACATTTTTACTCGCATTTTCAAATTTTCTTTCTTGAACTCTGCAGTTTGTAACTGGCACCAGAAACCTCTCCCTTGAGGTTCCAAGAGTAGTCTGCTAACATGTTCTGTACCGATTTTCCTGCATATCGTTTCTCCATGACAGAAATATCCTGAAATCTCTCGCCGCATTCGTCACTAACCCCGCCCAAGTTGGGGGGCAAAAAGTCCAAATGCGAATGTAAAAAGTGAAAGGACATATTGCACCCCATGCGCTGATAACACTTCAACAAGTTCCTTGTAGTTGTCAGATTTCACATTTCCAAGAAAATTACAGCATACTTGTCTGAAAGCTAACCATGCGCATTTCTCTTTTTCTGTTAGCAATTTCACAAAGTTGTCATCATGAATGATCTCACGGATTTGCGGCCCAATAAATATGCCTTCTTTTAACTTACTATCACTGAGTTTAGGAAATGTTTCTCTCAAGTACCCAAAACCCTCACCGTGTTTATCCAAAGCCTTAACAACATTTTCATGAGCCTTAACTTTATATGCAACGGTGGTAACAAAATCTTGTCTTTCTCAAGTAGAGGGTGATTCCTAACACTCTTCTCTCTAGGAATTAAGTTTTTTTGTCTGGGCGAATCCACAATGTTGTAATGTTAATCTTCTTCCCGGCTGTCCCATTCGCAGGAAAGCAACAAAATTTTGTAAACCCAGATTGCATGCCCAACAGTATACCAATCATTTTGAGGTCTCCGCATATCTGCCAACCATATCTTTCATAAATTATCACTTTTAATATTGTATCCATATTTTCATATGCTTCCTTCATGGTGGAAGAATAGGCAAGGGGTACTGATGGGTATATATTCCCATTATGCAACAATACTAGTTTTAAACTATTCTTAGATGAATCTAAATATAGTCTCCACTCGTTTGGGTTGTGACTCCTTCCAAGTTCTTGCAGAAGGCCTTCTACATCATTGCAGTAAGTTAACTCATTACTAACAGAAAAAAAAATGTGTCAGTAATTGTTGGCGTTTCCGATATGACACCTTAATACCATCTTGTAATAAATTCCACCCTCGGAGACGAGAACCTAATAATTGCGCTTGAACTTTAGAAAGGTTGAGGTCTCTGACTAGATCATTTAGTTCGGATTGGGAAATAAAGTGAGGTATATTTGGATCAGGAAAATTTGGATCGGTGTTTGAATATGAGGGCCCAGGTTCGTCATCTGGAGAAGAACTGCTTGGTTCTGTTTCATCCACTGTCCATTCTTTAGGAGGCTTAGGAATTGGCAAAAATCATGACTCAGGTTTCTTGGCTGAAGGAACATCAGGATAAAATATAGAATGTTTTGATTTTGAACTATATCTCACTATGTTTGTTAAACAGAAGTAACAATCCGTAGTATGATCTTTCTGTTCTGTGCATATTTCAGGGTTTCCGAAGAGCATTGATTTGTGAATGCCATTAAGCCAACCACGTAAAGTTCGCGAACAATTATAACAAATTTTACCTGGTGCCCAGCTTTTTCCCTCGTCTACTTTACTTCCAAAATGCAACTCATATGTTTTTTTTACTATAGGAGAGATAGTATTCCTCTGCGACTTCAGAGTAAATTCCCAGCAAACATAACAAAACAAGTTCGGGTTATTCACACATTTGCGTGACATGGCGAACTCATTAATTGAGTTATAATATATTTCTTTAAAAAAAATAATTATGAATGCTCCGATCGTTTTGTTAAAATACAACTTACACTTCACAATTTCACGAACATACACAAACATAAAATACGGCTACTCGCGAAGTTATCGGAAAGGAAGTTAAGACTCGACTAACCCACAAAAGAACAAATTTTAACAGAGAAACGGGAAATTTCTCTACTGCCAGATGTTCCCTCCACTAAATATTAGGTGCCAGTCATAAACACACAAGGTTGCTGAAAAGTTCTTATCCATTTGCTAGGAACCAAACGTTAAGTCGGATGCGGAGCAGGGTACGGAGACCTAAAACCATAAAACTATAAAATGTGGGTGTTCTGCAAAAAATTTAGGTCATACAGAAAAACGGATGTGATATTCGTTATCAGCACATCTGAATACATAAAGATCACTTAGTTTTATTTAAAGGAGTATTTCATTGTTTATCAGTGATATTAATAACGATAAATATAGTATCATACAAATCTTAATGCGAAGTTAAGAAAGTATATTTCTATTATAATTTGAAAGTTAATTGTGTAAAATTCTTACCTTGAAATATAGTCTATGTTTGTTCAAAATCTTTAAAAGATTTATATTTCTATGGAAACATTTTTGAAATAAAACTAATAGATTGTTCAGTTGCTTGGATACAATTATGTACAGCAGTTTTTTTGTCATTATTTTTGAACTTTTATGGCGGCAGCCATCCTTTGTATAGTTATTTTGTTAATTTAACATTCTTACAGGTAGATATTGTTATATTTCGTCATATATTTATTTGAAAATTAGATACAATAATTAGAGTTACAGCAATAGAATAAATTAATTTAAAAGTCGTTAAATGATGAATAAGTTCAAAAAATGTTTTTCGTTATATTGTTGAAAACCAGTATCTGCACTAAAAACGATGAAAGAAAAAAATAATGATGTACTACAACAAATGATATATTCAAATTGCTAATCCAGGGTAACTGATTTTAAATATCAAGATAACTTTGGCATTGCCAAAATCTCTTACCTACATTTTATAGTTCCTTTACAATTTCAGGCATTATCAGAAAATTAAATTGGCCTCATTATTTATTTTATTCATTAAAATGTTCGTTCCAAACATTCAATCCTATGTACGTATGTACGGTTTGGTTACAATTAAAATTCCCATAGTCAGAGCCATCTGGATCCGTTTGAAGCAACGCACTGCGGTGAAACTGATTATACAAATATGTATATGCATGTAAATCATGGGGAAGCGAATGTCCGCGAAAAATAAATTATTAAATTTTCTGCCAGCAGGTGGAAATGTCTCATTAAAATAACAACCAGAATTCCAAGATGCAATACTTTATTTTCAGTTGATTACAGTACAGCATTGTTAAAAATTCCCTCCATCAACGACAATGTTCTTTTGTAAGCGTAAGAGGGCGTGGTCAATATCACACGAAGTGTTTCCTGGGGAATGGTAGCGACATGCTGGCTTGAAGCCCTGACAGGGTCTGTACACGTTCCTGATAAACACAATGTTTCAGGAATCCCCACAGCGAGAAATCACATGGGTTAAAGTCCGGAGACCGGGGTGGACAAGAATCTGGAAAACTTCTCGAGAAGACACGATTATCGCTAAAGTTGGCACGAAACAGCTCATCCACCTGTCTCTTGCATGAAGATCAGGGTGTGTAAACATCATCGTTCTTTCAAGGCAGCAGTTGAGCGTAACGTGCAATCGTAACGGAATGCATGACAGGATCTTATGACGTCAGAATACAATGACCGTTTCCACCTGGTGGCGAGAATTTCACTAACTTTTTCGTTGGTATTCGGTTTCGTATGATCTGAATAGACACTTAACCAACAGAACCAGTTGCTTCTAAAGGGCTCCAAAGGGCTCTGAGTAGGGAAACTTTTAATTCAAACCACCCAGAAAAAAATTGCACTCCTTAATTCTATTTTTGATCACAACAAATGGGCCGACAAGGAAGTGACGGCGCCAGGGAAAAGTGACTGGGGTGGTGACAAAATAAAGTTGGGGGCAGTCACATTAAAACCCCAAAAGACATTATATATAACTATAATATACTATATAATAATAATACTTTTAATAGTAATAATAATAATAATATTTATTATTATTATTATATTCATGTGTAGTGTTTTGTGTTTGTCCTTTATTCAGAGTGGACGTTTACTGCCTAAATTTACTTCTGGATTTCGAGTTTATCTTCATATGATTCGCTTTAATAAAAGCATTAATTATTTTTGCAATTCGCTGGAACTGCCGCAAGTTTCTAGTGGCCTATTTCAGTATTCGAAAACATTCACATTTTTATAATTCATTGTCTTTCTTTGAGATGAAACTAATGATATTAATATTCAAGTTATACGATAATATAAATGACAAGAAAAATGTTTCGGAGAGTTTAATTGTCTTGCAAAATAAACATTACGTTGGAAGGAATTAATTTTCTTAAGTACTAGAAACAACAAAAGTCACTTAGTGTCTTGCAATTCTCCTGTAGGAAAATTCCTCTGTATGTGCTTTGGAGAACACATTGCCCACCTTCGGTATGCCCAGGACTTCGACATTTCTTCTCGATAGCAGGGACAGCGAAACAAGGCAGCTGACATCCAGCATCCTGTTTCGAGCAAAGAAAGGATTCAAACACGAAAAGGTTCTTTCACACACTGCATTGGAAACTGGTATTGTTACAGACAATACAACTAGAGTGTGAACCTTGTGAAATGTCAATTTAAACTTTCCTAAGATTTCGAAGAAATCCATTAAATGAAGTAATTTCATTCCATCTTTGTAACGCTGAAAAGTCTTGGGCAAAATCTGCATTTCACCTTTCAGGGAATTGTTATCACAGGAATAAAAATCTGAAAAAGGATACAATTATTATTCTGACTCTTGTACACCTCTCACTCTACCACTCCAACGAATGTTTGTGCTACACAATTACAGGCACCTATGGAGTTCTTGGAAGAAGTTCTTCGATTTTGATATGTACGAGAAAAAGCGAACATGCATCTAAATACTGAATAGTGGCAAATCCTAAGAAGCGTTATTTTACCTGCCCGCGATACAAATATCTGTCCTGTTCTTATCTCACAATGTCTTTTATTTCATCTGACATCAGTGCGAATACTTTCGCTTTCTTCCACTTCCTAGCTTATTTTGCTTAGCATAAGTGTGTACAATACGCAGATTAATTTGTTTTGAATCGAATTCTGAGTGTAATTTGCATTTTAAGGTTCAACTTCAATACATTTCCGAATAATATCCCCTCATTTTGAAATTAACTTGAAGAGCATCGAAGAAATTCCCTTTGGTAAGGTTTGTATTACACTCCTCATCTCGAAAATCAACTCCCTGAATAGTAAGAACGGCGATGCATCCCCAACAACTGATATGTAGTGACGGTTTTCTTGGATCACTTTTGGTCCCGGGTTCGATAGCCGGTGGAAGCACTTTAAATTGTAGGACCAGTCCCGATTAGTCTTACAGTGTATAAAGTAGACTTAAAATACCAACCAATCAAATCTTGAATCACCTTTGAATGTCTTTTACTAATTAGCGTTGTCATTAACAACCCACGATTAAAATAATTTGCCCTTACTACAGATGATGGCTTTATGTTCCTCAGAATGTTCGTGATGTTTAATAACCGTCCACATTCAACGCCTTTTTCCAGTTCTTAAAACTGGTTAAAACTTAGGTTAATCGCAACGATTATGCCCAGGTCGGCGCTCGAATCTTGAACGAATGTCACACACACATTTATGTATACTAAAACAAATTAATATTTGTTAGTCAAGTTAGTATTAAAAGCATGCAGATTACACCACTTAGAAAATGTGAAAATCGTCATACTCTTATAATGAACTCTGGCGTCGAAACTGCGGTGTAAAGTCGGCGCCAGCTACGTTTGTTTTTATATTTTCCTGATTTATTACTAATGCACTGGTGACATTCTAATTCCACCCTAATAGCTAATACAATCTGAAGTTCTGTAACAATAAATAAACGAGGTTTTGTATCTTGGAAAGTACTATGAGGAATATTATATTCATTTTGACAGATAGGAACTAATATTTCGAAATCAATTTAGAAGAAACTTATGCTTCAGTCACTCTGATGCTTATGTAATAATTAGTTTTTTTATTATGTTTTCGGGTGTGGAAGCTCTTCAAATTCCTTAAGAAATAAATGTAATCATTTGAATGTGCGTTTTATTTCATATTCCAATACATAGTGTAAATTGTGCTGTGAAATAAATTTCTACAAACATTTTGTGCATTGTGCAACCATTATGAATTCACCGAAAGTGCTTGTTTGATTCCTCAGTATTGGCATCTTCATTTGGGCATCTGTAAAGTAAAAGCTACTTTAGTAGATCAAAATATAAAGATGTAGCTTAAGGGTATCCTCGCACTCATGCACGCACACACAAACAAACACACACAATGAAAGAATGTATGTGTGTCCCTTAACTAATGTTGTCTTTGCAAAGCATTTTGTCAATGATACTTATTTATTCCCAACGAAATCTGAACTTCCACTAATTCCTTATTGTTGATGTTACAAGTAACTCAGTTGCAAGTAACAGTTACATATTTGAGGAAATGTAACAGGAACTAGTTACTTTTAAAAGTAAGTAATTGTGAGAGTTCCGAATCATCCCATACTATCCAGGAACATACCAGGAACAGCAAAAATTTGAAAGTGTGGTGTGCACTGATGAAAGACAGAATTGTTGCGTCGTTTTCTTCATCGGGCAAACAGTAACCTGGAACTGTTATTTGAACATGCTTGAGCAATTGTCCCTCAGCTCGTTTCTCTGCAGCCAAATGTAATCTTCAAGCAGGATGGTGCACACCGCACTCGAGTTTGGATGTTTGGGAATTTCTGCACAGAACGTTCCCACAGCGATGGACCAAAAGGAATAGTTAAGTTGGTATTATAAAAGTGATATCATGCAGAACACACTCCTTAGAAAAGATGAAAATCGTCAGACTCTTAGAAATGAACTATCTTAATATTCGATATTTCATTAACTTCAGTTGGGGGAGGGCGGACTGGACGTCGTCACTGCGACAAGCCTGTTTTTGGATCTGCGTTTGCAATGTAAATCAGTCAGAGAAAGCCCAATCCCTTCCGGGGGTGTGGAGGATCGCCCATACATCATTAATGCACGTCATGAGCCACTAGAATGACTCACGAAGGACAGTGGGTGCGCTGTACACGTGTATACTGCTGCTACCAGTCAAAATGAATGAATCGGTGGGCGCTGATAATCACATCCCGTTTATCCTCACTCACCTTGCGTCGTCCGCTCATTTTAACTGCTGGCAGCAGTATACACGTCACCAGTGGTCTCTGGAACAATGGAAAACATCCTGCGGAGTGACAAATCACGGTACGTGTTTTGTTGTTTTGCATATCCGAGTCGTCATTTAAGCGTAGACGTGACTTAATTAGTTAATTAATTTTTTCGTGGGTTTCGGCACATATGCACGCTTTAAATTACACGAGTCCTCTTATCTAAAATACCTACCTAAAAAAAGCCTCTTGAAAAATGTTACAAGTGCAATGTTTTAAAGGGACTTGCACAGGATACATACATACTGAGTGTCCCAAAATAGTTTTTCAACTCTTTGAACGTTAATAATGGGAACACTAATAACAAGTATGAAGTCTTCTGCGTGTCAGATACCTTAAAGTTAGAGATATTCATTGGCAGCAATACTACGTCTGCAATGCTATGGAACAGTATGCACCAGTGAAACAGATAGTAAAATTCGTGTGGATATTAACGTGTCTGACAAATGTACAATTCATGATGGGTTAAAACAAGGAAATGCATTATCTCCATTGCTCTTTAATTTTGCCTTAGAATATGCTGTTAGGAAGGTAAAAGAAACTAACGAAGGACTAAAATTAAATGGTGTGACTCAGTTGTTAGTATATGCAGATGATGTAGACTTATTGGGGGATGATATAAATACAATTAAGAATAATGCTAAAATATTTTTCAAAACTGCTAAAGAGATAGGTTTGGAAGTTAGCAAAGAGAAAACTAAATATATGCTTACATGCCGAAACCAAGTGTTAGGTAATAATCAAAATCTAATTATTGATAAGAACTCGTTTGAAAAAGTTTCCAAATTCAAATACTTAGAAATAATATTAACAAAAGAATTTTATACTAAAGAGGAAATAAAAAATATGCTTAATTCGCGAAATGTATGTTACTTTTCTCTTTATAAACTTTTGTTTTCTCGTTTAATATCTAAGAAACTAAAGTTAAAATATACGAAACAGTAATTTTGCCTGTAGTATTATATGGGTGTGAAACTTGGTCCCTTACATTGAAAGAGGTACATAAAATGGGAGTATTTGAAAATAAGATCCTTAGGAAAATATTTGGACCTAAAAGGGATGAGAAGACAGGTGAGTGGAGAAGGTTACATAATTTAGAACTACATAATTTGTATTCATGTCCAGATATTATTAAAATAATAAATAAAATAATAATGGACAGGCCATGTGGCACGAATGGGAGAGGAAAGAGGAGTTTACAGGATTCTTGTTTGGAAACCTGATGCTAAGAGACCTGTAGGAAGGTCAAGACGAAGAAGGAGGAACTACGTTGAGATGGACCTAAAGGAAATCGGTAGGGATGGAAAAGAGTATATAGATCTTGCTCAGGATAGGGACAGATGGAAGACCTGTGTTGCTGCAGCCATGAACCTTCGGGTTTAAGTAGGCTAGACAGTTAGTTAGTTAGTTAGCTATGGAACAGGTTGACAAATGAACGAACAGAAGATATGGTTTCCACAGGAAGAGAAGCACAGGTAGTGTCAATCGTAAGTTTCTTCACTAAGCTTAATCATTTACCCCCTCCCCCTCCACACACACACATATTTCATAGCTGTAAGGTAAACAACTTGGCAACATTCACATGTTCTGACGTCACACGCTACGCAATCTCGAGCCTCGAGACCTCATGTCCGAACAAGGAATTCCGCTTGACCCCTTGGTCTCCGGTAGCGAAGCGATACGGTTGGGGGAAACGTCCATAGCAGTTAAACAGTATGAGTGTCCAAAAATAATGTTTACACTCTTTGAACAGAGAAACTATTTAAAGATAACTTGACAGGACTTTTTGCATTTGAAGCTGCAATGTCTATGCTTAGCATTTGTGAGACCATATAGACCTTCTTTTGTTTTTAGTCCCGTCACAGCCTGTCAAGTGTACACAAAATGGGAGAGGTGAGATGTTTTTCTTTCCAGAAACGTCCATCCAGATCTCTTGATTTAACACATGTAACTGGGAACTGTGATGAATGCTGTGTACGCCGAAAAGCCAGAAACTGAGTGACGTGGAACATGCAATTGAGATAACCTACGCTTTCCTTCTCTCAGAAACCGTATCTGCTGTTTATCGATCTGTTCAGATTGCACACAATGTATTACTGCCAATAGTTGTAATTTTGAACATCTATATCTTTAAGGTATGTGACACCAAAAAAACATTCGTGCTTGGTGATATTAGTGTTCCTGTTATTGACGCTCAAAGAGTATAAATACTATTTTGGGACACTCTGTATAATTACTAAACCATCAGTTAATCAAGGGCATTGGCCTGCCTTATCCGTGGTAGTATGCTTATCGGTAAAATAGGGCTAATAATACCTACTTAAAATAGGGGGGTTATTATTTTTAAACTTCCATAGCTTACAATTTCTATGGCCCATAATATTGCTTGTGATTCAGGTAAAGAATTTGATTGATTGATTGATTAATTTGATGTTTTAAGTCCACTTTGTGCACAGTAAGGCAAATAGGGACTGGACCTACAGTTTAAAGTGGGATCCGAACCACTTGTGCCTGCACCGGGTTGGTAAAGAATTAGGTACGTGCTATAACCATTCAACATATATAGGTACACGTGGGGAACAACACGAAACGGTAGGCCAAGTCAGATTGTTATTTATTCGTTATTAATCTAAATATTAATGTCATATTTATTAGAATTCTTGTTAATTTTAGTTTCCAATTGTTAAGAATTTAATGCACTGGATGTAATAAATTTGCAATTGAAAGGATTTAGTGTCTAATTGAACGTAATATTTTCTTATAATTACTAATTGCCTACTTAGGTCAATAGCTCTCACCAATGTACGTAATTTTATGGCTCTAGAAAAATGGGAGCAGTTTAGCTATCTACTATGTGTTATGACTTTTGCACGTAACTTGCCTTCCACATAGAGTAAATTATGTTGGCGAGTCATACATTTTACCCCTGACATGATGATATATCTCACCCATAGTAATGTAATGATTATATTTTATACTGTAAAATAAGTATTTCCATTAATAATGATTCATAATATTTTTTTTTTACATATACACTGTATCCAGTGGCAGCGATTATGGAGGCGTGGGGGCAATTGCCCTCCTACTTTTCGCCGTTTTTGTCCCCGCGCTATGCTATACATTATGTAGCAAGGGATTGTCAACTGCTCTTGTCTCCTAGCTTTAGCACCTTGCCCCCTCCCGTTTTGGGACCCGATTTCCGCCACTAATCTTTTCATACTTTCCAATGTTCCCTTGAAATCGATGGCAAAACATCTAGCTATTATGAAAAGAAGGTCATGTACCAGCTTAGTATAAAAAAATTAACAATATTTAAAGTATTTGTTACTATTGTTAAATTAAAAGTATTTGGAAATTAAATCATGAGGAAAATATTTGGACCTAAAAGGGATGAGGAGACAGGTGAGTGGAGAAGGTTACATAATTTAGAACTACATAATTTGTATTCATGTCCAGATATTATTATAATTAATTAAAGCAAGAAGACTTAGGTGGGCAGGCCATGTGGCACGAATGGGAGAGGAGAGAGGAGTTTACAGGATTCTTGTTGGGAAACCTGATGGTAAGAGACCTGTAGGAAGGCCAAGACGAAGATGGAGGGACAACGTTGAGATGGACCTAAGGGAAATCGGTAGGGATGGAAAAGAGTGGATAGATCTTGCTCAGGATATAGACATATGGAAGGCCTGTGTTGCTGCAGCCACAAACCTTCGGGCTTAAGAAGGCTATAGAGTTAGTTAGTTGCTATTGGCCAAAAGTATATACGTAATAACTTTAATAGAAAAGTTCATGAGACAACGAAAGTAACATCACTACATGGCACTTCCTTCCTCTTTTGCGACTATTCTGTAATACATCACAAGTTAATACTGCTTATATTTCCAATTCAGATTCAATATGTCTCGTTATATATATGTTTTAAAATTCAAATGTGTATATTTCGTAAATATTAAATAACTTTCTTATCTATGTTGTATGTATTTTGCAAGATTGACCTTGTTATGGTAACAGAAAATAACATTATGGGACATGGTGATAAAAATTGTTCTGTTGAAAGAGTACCTTATAAATTGAAGGTATTTGTAGTGATCAACCTATGTATGTTAACTACACATTAGCTTATTACTGAATTTAATCAGGAACAGAGTTAAATAGCAGTATACATGTTATTAAGTTATGACATTATCGGCAAGCTCTCTCGCAACGAATCCTTGCATAAGAGCACGAGTTAAATATTACATTCTACAAAAGCAAGTTAAATTCCCTGTGTTGAGAAACTGACAACCGCGATAGGAATTAGCGTAAAATGAGAACTTCACAACAGCTATCATTGGAACGGGTTGATGCTCGAAAATATGTCCGTGTGAGGGAATGAATGTGTAGTTTCACTATACAGGGTGACCATAAAATCTGGAACCAGTGAGAGAACTGATGTGCAGCACCTTTCCTTAAAGCAAAGCGTGTTTCACATGTCCGCCAGTAGTCTCAACACACTTCCTCAAGCGTTTCAACATCCTTTCTTCAAATTCTCTTCAAAATGTGAGAATCCAGAGCTGATTTGACGTGGTTATACTTTCCCGGAGATGTCAAGATCCAGGATTTTTACAGTACACACCTCAGAGCAAAGTTAGTGGGGTTGAGTTCAGGTGGCTGTGGTGTCCATTAGTTACAGACTTCTTAGTCACCCTGTACTTTAATATATTCTTGAAGTTATTTTGTTATTATTAAGAATTGGGGATGAGCCGATACCGATTCTGATGTATCGGTATCGGAAAGATCGGTTGGAATTTATTTACCAATAACTGCCGATACTTTTACTTGATTTATGTCTTTAACTGTCTCCGAAAATATAAAAATCTTGTTCACTTGATGTATATAATTAAAGTGGAATACTTGAACACGATTGTGAATTTTGTGATTAAATTTTAATTATTATGATTTTCAAGTATCGATATAAATCGAGGAGAGTATCGGAATAGGTATCAGTTGAGAGTGGAATCGGCTATGTCTTATTAATAATTATTAGCAATACTAATAGTAATTAATATGTTTGTTCCCAAGAACGGCTAAATACGGTGATGAATGCACGTCGCCTGAAGGTAATGGAAGTGACTGCAATTACGTTGTTTGCCAGACTTCGCGCGTTCTTCTGCAAGCACTTTATCAACCTTTTGAAAACACCCCACCTCACCCCCAAAGCAATCCTTTGCCTTCTTCCCTCTCGAAGAGGCCGCATTCAATCTCGATATTGGTGTCCCCTCTCCGGGACATTCACAAACGACCCTCAAGCACGTCACAGCGTTCGAATGTGGCTTTCACGAAGAAGTCGTTTCCTCCCCTCGCGAACTACATCCCGCAACAAGGAAAACGTATCGTTGAATTACTCCGCTGACAGAGATGTTGAGGGTTCGGGAATCTCGTTGCCGAATCAATTCGCAAGCCTCGTTACTGGTTTGGGGAGGCTGAGGGGGGGCCGGGACTGCAAGAGGGGCGTGGGAAGAGGCCAACTATTGAGCTAATTTCCGGGCACGAGAAGTGGCTCGTAAGCACACACTCGCAAGCGCTCACATTTATATCCGGTACCGCGCGGCAGTGTGGGGAAGGTTTACGGGCCGATCGTTTCTTGAGTGATACAGGAAATGGTCTTCTGCGCGTATTCGAGAGGTATTTTTTTCCTTCTTCCGTTTATTCGCCAGGAAACCCGTCTCTTTGCAATAAATATTAACGCACAGATATATCACGGAAAGTTGTATTTTACTTTGAGAGTGTGTGGATTATTCAATAGGAAGAGGATCATGGATAACCGCTGAATTCTGGCGGCAACGTTTTTTACACAGAAAGCACAAATTTTCGAAATCTTCCCAGCTCCTTAGCTCAATTTCCATCTCCTTCTCGTGTCGCTATTGTAAATATTGGATTTCCCGTTGATGCATCCAATACTACAAAGAGAAAAGGCATTCATCTTATGTGCCAAGTCCAATAAACCTATAAGTATGTGTGAACAAATTCGTGCCTTAAACAGGTGTTGGGGTTCAACCCCAGTTAAGTATGTGAAATAGTAGTAGTAATTGTAATGAATGTCCACTTCGTTTATAATGGCAATATTAAAATCGCAGATCTTCCATCATTACCCACAGATGGAGTAGAATATTTATGTTAACAATTGACTGCACTCTTGATATTTTTCTGGACATGCTACTGGTGTACACTCACAATTAAATTAACATTTTCTCTACTTATAAATATTCAAAAGTTAATGTACCAAATAAACGCAACATCAAATGTATATACTAGCACCTTTTGGCACCTACAAAGAAATCCCTATTTCGATATTAATAAATTGATTTTAGTTTCTGAGTGTAATAAGACACCCACCATAAGAGGATTTTCTAACTTTCTGATTTCTCATTGTTTTCTTTCAGTGTTGTTCTGGATTCTGGCACTTGATCATAACCTCCAATTGGCCTCCGATGTTACTGCAAGCGTGTGTATTCGTGACCCCTCTGGAACCAAGGTTGCCATCTGGGAAGAGATATCTCTAGATGAAGGTGAGTGGTGGGACAAATGCTTCTATCAAATTATACAGTGGAAATTTCTGATAACACGAGACCATTTCATGTTCTTTCCTACTTTTATTATTTATTACCTGGTACTGTAAAAGTCTATCTAGAAGACATCGTAATCCTTTTTTCTATCAATGTGAGAGAATTGCGGATAGGTATTAAACATATAATGCTTGAATGTTTTTATTTTATAGTGGTATATTTTGATCGATTTGACCTAAATAACATTACGTTGCAACACTGGTGTGAAATATTGACCTAAATAACATTGGATTACGACATTGGCAGGAAGAACTGACCTGCAGTGGAACAGTAAAATGTTCTCCTCATCTTGATGATCTACTGCAATGTACATTTGTAACATTAAATTCACCGATAAAAGATTTAATAAGACAACTTTAGATTAGATATTGCAAATTGAGAAGGCAAAAAGTCCTTATCGCATGATGTGTTTAGTCATTCAAATTAGACTAGCATTTACGTATATTACATGGCGGAGTTACAGCATGAAAATTGTCTTTACCTCAACCATTATTAAATTACATTGTTGTCAGTGGGGGCGATTAGGAGGACGAGGGGGCCAGTTGTCCCCCCACTTTTGTCCCCTCACCATGCTCACCTTATGTACCATAGGAAATTAAACTTTCCTTGCCGCTCCTTCCCCCCACACACTTTTTGCACCTTACCCCCCAAGTTTTGGAACCCAATCGCCGCCACCGATTGTTGTTATTTAACACTGTTTCTTTGGCCGACATGTAATTGTAGAGTTGCAATATTATTGTCCAAAGTAACAAAAAAAAGACAATTTATCAATAGACTCTGGTAAGGCAAAAACTTCTGGTGCCTTAAACCTCCGTCATCCGCGCCCTCACAGTACCACAAATTTCCCGCGCGCGGTACTCCTTCCCGCCCTATCAAAACCAAACTTATTTACGTGAGTTATTGATGCAAATCGATGATGAATTACCCTGGCACTTAATGGAAATCAGGAGAAATATATATGAACGCAAACATGTTCATTTCGGACATTATTATTAGCTTTTCATGGAAATATACTAAAACAAATTAAAGTGTCTGATAGAATTACAAGCGTAGACTGTTGAAGCAAATGAACCAAAATGTTATTCTAAAACTAATTAAAACTTTGACATGTAATAAAGAAACTAGAAAATGAATTCACCATTCACAAAATTTTCAACGTATTATTAAAAAACTTTCAACATATTTTTGAAAACGAATTAAAATCGTTCAACATATATTGGCTAAGAAAGGAACCATTTTTCCAAAATCGTCAGCCAAAATCTTAGTGACTCGCATGAAACACAACTAAAAGAAAGTTAAAAAATATTTTTGTAATGTTCAAATCTAAATATGTTTCTCCTACTTTTTTTAAAAAAAGATCCAACTGACGCATGACGTATTTTGCTCCGAATTTACCGGTTCCCCCGTTTTTCTTATACCGAGTGGCCAGAATTAAAGTTATCCAACTCAGAGCCCTCTGTTGCCTGTTTGAGGCATCGTAGAACTCTGAAATTTGGTGAATCCACTATGCAGACCATGAGGAAGAGGATGGCGATAAAAAAATAAAATAGTTCAATTTTCCGCCACCAGGTTGAAATGTGGCGCTGTACTTCCATGATGGCTTGTTATAATGACGTAAACTGATCCAATTGGTTATGGATTTTCCTTTACCTTGTAATCTTGAAATAAACGAGAGATTATTTTCTCGCGACTTTCAGCCACTAACGAATGTCTTTCTAATTAATAACTCAGCTAAATCACTTAACGTGATTATTTGTAGAACCCATCATGGAAGTACAGCGCCACATTTCAACCTGGTGGCGGAAAATTGAACTATTTTTTTATCGCCATCCTCTTCCCCATGGTCTGCATAGTGGATTCCAAAATTTCAGAGTTCTACGATGCCTCAAACAGGCTACAAAGGGCTCTGAGTTGGGTATCTTTAATTCTGGCCACCCGGTATGTATACTTTATTAATGATATTACATGTATTATAAAAACTTTGAACATTGTTTGATTTATGTATTTTGATTACAAAACCTTTGATTACAAGACTTGTTCTGGCAGCCAGAACAGGCCTTGTTTACGTAAGTGCACCAATAAAATAAGTTCCATTTATATTTCATACATATGACTGTAAAAATATTTTAATAATTGCGGTTTCGTTTTATTGTGTGTACGCGGTACGTGTGTTTTTTTAAAAAAATAGATTCGAGCGTAAATAAGAGTTACTGAAATAATTAAAGGTAAAGGTAAAATTCACCGTGAATATAGCATTGTGCCATGAAGGCACATAAAGGCGAACAGGTGTGCTAATTGTTTACATTCAATTCTCAGAAGTATTCCGCAAATTTACAATGTTTTCAAATCCCTTTATTTTCTAATACACGCACCATTCAACAGCCATGATAATTCTGTGTTTATAAATAATATAGCCTATTTATAAATTAAATGACACATACGTATTTCGCATTACGACAGCAGTTCGAAATAAGTTGGGATACTGATTAAAATGAATGTACTGTCTTGTCTAAACTTATCGTAGCCTTGCATCAATGGTTATAAAATTAAAATGACCAACTAATGCAGACTACGAAGAGTGCTTCTCTCCACAAACAACCCACACATTTATTCAAGGACAAACTCGAAATTTTTGCAAAATGTGGAAAAAATCGTGAATGTGTTTTTCGTAAAATTTTATAGGTTCCCATTAAAATATTTCATACTTCGAGGAGGAAGGCATTACTCCCTTCCAAGGTAGATTGATTTAAATGGTGATTTAAATCAAGATTTAATTAAAGCATGTAATTTTTTATAAAAAAATCACTTATTTAAATCACTTTAAATAAATAATTTATAGAATAATGTACATAAGAATTTTATAGATATCAGAATCATTTTTGATCAAAGTACATTAGTATCGTAATCATTTAATGGGGTTTATTAGGCTCAAAGAAAGGAAAATAACTGATTCAAGTATGCATTGAAGGGGTGAAGCTCATACAAAAGTAAATGTAATATGTAAACTGCAGACACACTTACATTTCTCTTGATTAAAAATTCAATAATATTTATGGACAAAAATAGCAATAATAATAATAATAATAATAATAATAATAAATAGAATTCATCAGAAATGATAATTTACGACCTGTGGATTGAAAGCAATGTTGCAAACTCTCGACTCGTAAAAACCGTACAGGCATATCAAATGAAACGTATTTTTGTCTCCAGGACCGTATTCTTGGATTTTAAGGATTCTTTCCAATATGTATATATACACACCGGCGCGCGCGCACACACACACGCATATTAAAGTCCGCCGGTCTCCGTGGACAGGGGTCCCGGGTTCGAATCCAAGCCTCGATAAATGGGTGTTCTGTGCGAGCGTCCCTTCACCAGTTACACCTAATCAGTCAACCTCATCTTCGCAATTAGCCAAAAGTGGCGAAAATAAGCCATTTATAAATAAGAAGTAAAATAAGCCAAATGAATAAATCAAAATACTAAAGTCCAAGGTACAATAGTCCTGTGTGGACCATGGCCTGCCAGGCAGCTTTTTCATTGGCTGACGCGTGGTCAGCGCATCCAGTCCCATCGCCGCTGCTTTCTGGCTTTCGAAACCGGAGCCGCTACTTCTATATTTCAAGTAGCTCTTCAATTGTCCTCACGATACTGGAATAGCTACAAACCTTTGGAGGATCACATCAGGAATCGGCCTTTTGAATGCATCATAACACTGAACCCCGAAATATATGAAACTTTGTACAAACTACATTATTAGCACTAGAATTGTTACTGCCAGAAAACACGTAGGTTTATTTTGTTCAAAGAACACATTTTTTTTCTTTACAGTTGGTGCGAATTTCTTTACCCCTCCATAATTCCAGAATCAGAACTTTAGCATCGCAGTTCAATATTGACATAACATTGATCGTTGAATTTTCTTCACTTTTCTTGTTGAAGTGCCGTTTCCTTGACTTCCATCTGCTTTAAAGTTAGTTAGCTTAGTGCGATGATTGATTGGGCTTCTACCTCGGCAACTGTCGCTCGAGGTTCGCTTTAACATATATGTAAAATTATATCTTCGGTGTGTTAATTAAATCTTTCAACAGATGTTGGCATTATGAATTTCTCCTTGTGAACGTTTGGTTAAATTGTTTGTTAGAATTTCCAAAATATGCATTTCGTACCACTTATCGACGTACTTCTGCCCTTCTGTAAATCTCCATATGTTACTTCTAATTTTATTGTAGTGTGCTGTCATCTGTTATTCTTCTGGTAACTATTTAATGCGTACTGCTCCGCAATATTTCCCTATAGACGTTCTATTGAGATTATGTTGTTTTTGTCTCGCTATAGTTTTGAAATTAAATTGAAATAAATGACCATAGTCAGGCCAGGACATTGAACTCAAACCTTGGTAGCATGGAGAACAGCAATTGTGGAACAGTATTTGCCTTATCTCATGAAGGTGGAAATTTTCCGAACTTGTCTAATCCTGAATCATTAGTTACTTATTGATTAAAAACCTGTTTGCTTTGATCTTTAAAATGTATCCTTTCTGTAATGACATTTTCTGTGAACTTTCGTTCAAAAATTGTAAAAAAAAAAGTCACGATCTGATTATCATAAAGTCTGCCTGAGTAGTACTGAAAAAATTATAGGCCTCGCTACTACTTTTCGCAACAATAAGCAAATGAGCATGATGTAAAAGAAGACGAATTAGTGAGCACGAGAAAAAGTCAAAGAACGAAAAAAGAGGGTGAACCAGGAATGAAAGTCTACCGCCTGCTTAAATTTAATTCCGTTCCTCCCGTAGTTGCCGTATGAATAAGCTGCCGACGCTGAATACAAAGTGAATTCGCCCAAGTGTCGGTAATATTGCAAATGGCGGATAATATTTCTTATTTGAATATTAGATAGGATTGTGGGACATTCGGTGCAGCATGGAAATGCTCCCGGTTTTAGATATCTGAGTGCCTCTGAGACCAATTGAACGTAATGTTGGTTGGATAAATGTATAATTTGTAATAAATAAAGACAGGCTGAAGTTTACATTCATGAGGAAAGATTTCTTGAAAGTTTTGAAATTATCCGAACTAGATTTCTAGAATATAGGATTAGCGGTTTAAAAACGCGACAGTAATTTGACGTCTTTTGAAGGTCCTAAGTTATTTGAGTGTTACTTTTGGCCAGTGTATGCAAGTAACTAGTTACTTTTCTCAGAAATTCTAACTGTAACTAATTGCTTTTAGAATTAAGTAGCTCTAAGTGTACAGAGCTGCTTTATTGCAATAGTAGGAACGTTATAAAATGTTACTTTACGACACTTCAATTGTAAACTTGAATATGTGCAATGCTGGGGAAGAGCTCACGTTGACACATCTGTTTCCAACCATGAGGCTTCTCGGGATGCTAAGGTGAAAGGATTTTATTTTAGAAATCGCCTATGCCAAAGAATCAAGGCTTCGTTGAATTCTAAATTTAGAACATCCACACTTTATTGGAAATTGTCATTTCAAATTACGTGCGAAGACTTCAGTGTTGGGGTGGATTACTGCTTTTACTGGCATTTTTAAACCGCTAATCCTATATTCTAGAAATCTAGTTCGGATAATTTCAAAACTTTCAAGAAATCTTTCCTCATGAATGTAAACTTCAGCCGTGAGGATTGTTTTCGTATACCCGTCCCTCGAGTGAGCCACGCAGAGAAACGTGTGATAAATTGGAAAGACATTGCACTGGGAGAGTGATACTAGTACGATGATGTGACGTTACTAAGGACATGTTCTTCCTTATTTTCTCACTGCACTGCACAGTTATTTTTTGGACATCCGGTACTGTGTATCAGAAACGAAAATGGGACATATGTAAGTGTACATGTGATTTTTTTATTGCAATAAATGATCACTTATTGCATACAATATTTGCACGTCAATTCCCAGCAGAAAGTAAATATAACTAGGACTCTGTTACTTTTTGAACCAGGCAACTGGAACTGGAACTCTGTTACTTCTTGAACCAGGCAACTGGAACTGGAACTCTGTTACTTTTTGAACCAGGCAACTGGAACTGGAACTCTCTTACTTCTTGAGCCAGGCAACTGGAACTGGAACTCTGTTACTTCTTGAACCAGGCTACTGGAAATGGAATTCTGTTACTTTTTGAACCAGGCAACTGAAAATCTGTTACTTTTTGAACCAGCTAACTGGAACTCTGTTACGTTTTGAACCAGGCAACTGGAACTGGAACTCTCTTACTTCTTGAACCAGGCAACTGGAACTGGAACTCTGTTACTTCTTGAACCAGGCTACTGGAAATGGAACTCTGTTACTTCTTGAACCAGGTAACTGGAAATGGAACTCTGTTACTTTTTGAACCAGGCAAACTGGAACTGGAACTCTCTTACTTCTTGAACCAGGCAACTGGAACTGGAACTCTGTTACTTTTTGAACGAGGCAAACTGGAACTGGAACTCTCTTACTTCTTGAACCAGGCAACTGGAACTGGAACTCTGTTACTTTTTGAACCAGGCAACTGAAAATCTGTTACTTTTTGAACCAGCTAACTGGAACTGAAACTCTGTTACTTTTTTAACCAGGTAACTGGAACTCTGTTACTTGTTGAACTAGGCAACTGGAAATGGAACTCTGTTACTTTTTGAACCAGGCAACTGGAACTTAAACTCTGTAACTTTTTGAACCAGGTAACTGGAACTCTTTTACTTCTTGAACCAGGCAACTGGAAATGGAACTCTGTTACTTCTTGAACCAGGCAACTGGAAATGGAACTCCGTTACGTTTTGAACCAGGCTACTGGAACTGAAACTCTGTTACTTTTTGAACCAGGTAACTGGAACTGGAACTCTGTTATTTTTTTAACCAGGTAACTGGAACTCGAACTCTGTTACTTTTTGAACTAAGTAACAAGAACTGGAACTCAATTACTTGTAAAAAGTAACTTTCGATATATTTTTCTTAACGTTTGTATACGTGCATTGTCATGTTCACTGACTCATTTACGCAATGTGAGAGTCACGAATTGAAACAAAGGCTCAAATAAACGGAGGACATCATCTACTTAAGCATGAGCTCAATTCCAGTCCTAGAAACAACATATGGTATACGATTACTGCTATATACTGCTTATACTATTACCTTTACCGTTGGATGTACAGAGCTCGAACTTGAGACCTTTGGCTTCATTGCGTGTTCAGCAGTTCGCGTAGTACAATGGTGCCAACGAACGTACGCACGCACGATTTATTGCAATAAATGATCACTTATTGCATACAATATTTGCACGTCAATTCCCAGCAGAAACTAAATATAACTAGGATTCTGTTACTTTTTGAACCAGGCAACTGAAAATCTGTTACTTTTTGAACCAGGTAACTGGAACTCTGTTACGTTTTGAACCAGGCAACTAGAACTGGAACTCTGTTACTTCTTGAACCAGGCAACTGGAACTGGAACTCTGTCACTTCTTGAACCAGGCAACTGGAAATGGTACTCTGTTAGTATTTTAACCAGGCAACTGGAACTGGAACTCTGTTACGTTTTGAAGGAGGCAACTGGAACTGAAACTCTGTTACTTTTTTAACCAAGTAACTTGAACTCTGTTACTTCTTGAACCAGGCAACTGGAATTGTAACTCTGTTACTTTTTGAACCAGGCAACTGGAACTGAAACTCTGTTACTTTTTGAACCAGGCAACTAGAACTCTGTTACTTCTTGAACCAGGCAACTGGAAATCAGGCACGGCGCCAGGGGTGGGCACGGGTGGGCAAGCGCCCACCCAAAAATTCCTGTGCCCACCCGATTGCCCACCCAATCAAATTCAATAAGTACAAATACTTGGAGATATATGAATAATTCGATAAATAAGTGTATTCTGATGTTCATTACATGTACAATTTACTTGTGAATATTATCTATGCTAGAAATATTCACATATTATCAACCCATAAAAAGCCAATTTTGTCATTAGAAAGTGAAAGTAAATACTAGAGCTATTGAAACAAAAACTGTGATCAAAGGAATACTTCCATGATTAAAAGCACCTAGTAGGCTTAGGAGGCTCAAAATTATGCAGGGTATGATCAAGATTAGATCAGAATTTAGGGTGAACTTGAGGACTGCAGCTCCGGGCCTCCACATACGCATATAAATTCCGGCCTGGGTATGGTTAAAATAATCTCTAAATAAACAAATAAAATCATCATCTTAGCGTTACTTCCTCCGGCAACACAATACATTATTTTGACTTTTGAATTATTATTATTATTAGAATAATTTAATCAAGAAGACTTAGATGGGCAGGCCATGTGACACAAATGGCAGAAAAAAAATAGTTTACAGGATTCTTGTTGGGAAACCTGATGGTAAGAGACCAGTAGGAAGGCCAAGACGAGGATGGAGGGATAACGTTGAGATGGACCTAAAAGAAATCGGCAAGGATCGAAAAGTTTGGATTGATCTTGCCCCGAATAGGGACAGATGGAAGGCTTCTGTTGCTGAAGCCATAAACCTTCGGGTTAAATTATGCTAGAGAGTATAATATAGTTTTAATTAGCTCTGCATTAAAATTCCAGAAGTGTCCCTTTTTTATTTCATTACAATTTTTATATACTTGTTATCTTCAAATATCAATATGGTATGCGAAATATCAACTTTATATTCATTTTACTAATAAAAAGGAATCACAATAATCACTACAATACTGAATAAATTTTAATAAACCAGTTATGTATGGAAAAAGCTACAGAATTATTCAATTGCTAATGAGTGGCTTATCCTATTTAGAAATCCTCGTTCCATACATAAATTTTGCCACATGAATCTGCCGAAAATGTCAACAGAATCTGTAGATGCAGCTGAAGTATCCGGAAGACGATTTTATTAGTTAGTTTTTAAATCCATTTTTATGCTCAGATAGGCTAATCGGGACTAAACCTACAGTTTAACGTGGAACCAGTGTGCATTGTGCTTCCACCAGAGGAGGGTGGAGTCGAACACGGGACGTCTTCATTATAATGCGACAGCGTTATGCCTTTGGAGAAAAATATACAGAAAGAACTCGCACCAAAGTGGCATTTTATCACCACAGAAGATGCGTCCATTTTAGGAGGGTGATTGCCTGAGAGAAATATTTGAGACTTTCGGAAAACAACATCATTGTTCACGGAATTAGCTGCCTTGACTTGATTCACTAATGAAAGGCTGTGCAATTGAAACTACCATCTCAACTTTCTAAGAGGTATGAACTAATGCAACTCCATTTTTGGAAGAGTAAGTTGTGGTTGATTTGTTATATTTAATAAACAGCCGAGCCGGTTTTCGAAAGTAACCCCTCTCTCGCTTACACTTATTTCAGAAAAATGTTATATCTCGGAGACTATTTGAGCAATCTACTTCGGATAACTTTTGTTTGAAAACAGAAACATCGGAGCACGAGTTAATTTGGAAAAAGGGCGCAAACTTTTGCATTGTTTTCAAAGAGTAGACCTTTTTCAACAAAGTGAAACATGTTTCAAGTTCTAGTTCTCATACAAGCTGAAATATGACGCAATATGTACAATTTGCATTTTGGTTAAAATTAGCTAATTTGCATATTAGAGAAAGGGGAGGGGGTTCTTCCACATGATATTTCAAAGTCTTATCTCAACATCTGTCAGCGTTTACAACCTCACATACAAGTATGAAGGTCCTAAAAGCACGTGAATGTTGTAAGCGGCACCATGGGTCATATATGACCCATTGGCTGTTTAAAGGTTAAAATCATTTTTCTGCTAATTTTGATAATGACGACCATAAGATTCAATGGTGATTAGATTAAAGTTACGAAGGGGCGAAAACAAACACAAGCTGACACTCAAAAATCAAACCCTCATAAATTATTACTTTGACAGTGGTTCCAAGCACCAGGGACTCGTTGCCTGAAAGAATCAAGTTTCCAGGGTGTGCTGCACAGGGTAGAGGTTGACATTCTAGTGTGTTCGAAATGGTCATGCCATGCAACCCAAGTCATTATGAAAAATATATGAATTATTACTGGCACGGTGATCAACTTCGATGAATTCCTTGTGTCCTAAATCATTTTGTTACCTCAAAAAATATGTTCATGTAACCAACCATACGTGTGCTGCTTCTCCCGTATTAGTAACACGAGAGTTCAGAAAACGAATAGCAACTTAGCTAATAATCTCTTCAATTCTGAACAGATTTTTCTATCTTACCTGTTTGTGAGTGATATTCTGTCAAAATAGCCTTTCATTAACCTAGAATACTTCATGGACAATGAACAAAGAATTTGATTTCCGTGTGTGTTTTAAATCATTCCTAATAAGACGTTAATTTTAATCCAAACATTCAGTGGCGGCGATTAGGAGGAGCGGGAAGTGTGGGATGCAGTTGCCTCGCCAAATTTTGCCACTTTTTGCCCCCGCACTATGCCCTTTTTATGCTAAGCCTTTTCTACCAAGAAAGAGTATATTGTCCTTGCCCCTCAAATGTTGGCACCCAATCGCCGCTGCTACAAACATTCAGATAGATTTCTCAGTTGTACAAACCTTGTAAGCTAAGAAAAGTGACCCCTAAGGAGTAAGAAAACTCTTTCAGTTAAAAACTCATACGATGAAAATACTATGCTCCGGAACATGCATTTAAATTACGAGAAACTTCACGATTGTCTATCATCGCACTTTCTATCATTGTCGCCGAATACATAAACTCAAGTATGTGCCTTGTATTTGCAACACAAGCTTAAACCTAATTCACATTTATTTCACTGTATTAACATGCATGAAAGAATGTGATTAGAATGTATGGCTGCGCATGCGTAAACACTTCCTTGAAATAATTGTGTCCATCAGAGACAAGGCGAAAGGAAATGGAACAAGATGCGAGAATAGATTAGAAAAGAATAAAGAGGAAAATAAGAAAAGGAAAGGGAAAAGAAGTAAGAGGAAAATCTGGAGTGTAAGAGAGAAGGAGATACATACGTCTTACATACACATATATACTATATATGGTCTTACATTTATACTGCCCACCCTAATCTATCAATATGGAGCTTCTGCCCACCCGGTCGAAAATTTCTGGCGCCGCCCCTGCTGGAAACGGAACTCTTGTTACTTTTTGAACCAATCAACTGGAACTGAAAATATGTTACTTTTTTAACCAGGTAACTAGAACTCTGTTACTTCTTGAACCAGGCAACTGGAAATGAAAATCTATTACTTTTTGAACCAGGCTACTGGAACTGAAACTGTGTTAATTTTTGAACCAGGTAACTGGAACTGTGTTACTTCTTGAACCAGCCAACTGGAAATGGAACTCCCTTACTTTTTGAACCAGGCTACTGGAACTGAAACTCTGTTACTTTTTTAACCAGGTAACTGGAACTCTGTTACTTCTTGAGCCAGGCAAATGGAACTGGAACTCTGTTACTTTTTGAACCAGGCAACTGGAACTGAAACTCTGTTAATTTTTGAACCAGGCAACTGGAACTCTGTTACTTCTTGAACCAGACAATTGGAAATTGAACTCTGTTGCTTACTGAACCAGGCAACTGGAACTGAAACTCTGTTACTTTTTAACCAGGTAACTGAAACTCTGTTACTTCTTGAACCAGGCAAATGGAAATGCAACTCTGTTACTTTTTGAACCAGGCCACTGGAACTGAAACTCTGTTACTTTTTGAACCAGGTAACTGGAACTCTGTTACATCTTGAACCAGGCAACTGGAACCGGAACTCTGTTACTTTTTGAACCAGGTAACTGGAACTCTGTTACTTCTTGAACCAGGCAACTGGAACTGGAACTCTGTTACTTTTGGAACCAGGCAACTGGAACTGAAACTCTGTTACTTTTTCAATCAGGTAACTGTAACTCTGTTACTTCTTGAACCAGGTAACTGGAACTGGAACTCTGTTACTTCTTGAACCAGGCAACTGGAACTGGAACTCTGTTACTTTTTTAACCAGGCATATGGAAATGGAACTCTGTTACTTTTTGAACCAAGCAACTGGAACTGGAACTCTGTTACTTTTTGAACCAGGCAACTGGAACTGAAACTCTGTTACTTTTTGAACCAGGCAACTGGAACTGAAACTCTGTTACTTTTTGAACCAGGCAACTGGAACACTGTTACTTCTTGAACAAGGCAACTGGAAATGGAACTCCCAGGGTCTTTTTACGGTCCCCATTTTGTCATCTTTTCCTTCCTTTGACGTTTTTTCTTAGATATACTGGGCCAAAAGGGGGGTTATGTCTACCATCCACCCCCCCCCCCTTCGCCACGGGCACGCCATTGAATGACACTTTATTACTTAAATATTAATGTACATACTCGTTCTGCTGAAATGATTCTGATTCCTCCGCGTAATTTTTATCTCCAAACTGATATATCTTCCTTTGTGACGGATAAAATTAAGGAAATAGGTTGGTATCACTTTCTGTTGTTTCAGAGATTTTCAAAGTGATCTTGCGTGGATGCTTGCATTTGCAGTTGTGGAAAGCGTTTGGGATAGTGTGAGTGTTTGTTGCTTCGTGTTTTGTGCTGTGAATTTATCGGAATGAACGCGTATTTAGGAACGGTTGATGTGTAGTGCGGGTGTATTATTGAGCAATTGAAAATTGCTTCGTTTAGCTCGAGAGAGATAAGTGTTAAAATGAAAATCGTGGAAGGGGGTCGACCAACACCAAGAGTTTGAAATTTATTGTGGTGAGTACATTGTCTATGCATGTGTTTCTTTGCTTTGAAATGAATTTTTTATTGTTTGTGTTTAACTTCTTATTTAGTGTTTAAGTTACTCCAATGCGGTTTTTAGGGTGCCCAAAAATACTAAATTACATCATGCAGCGTAAAATAAACAAATGATTCCCATTTTTTTTTATCTAAATCGGTTTGGTCACCGTTTGACCATATTAAATAATAATGAACAAATAAAGGTACTAATAAGTAAGTAAGAAATTCCGTCTCCCTTTAGTCGTATGCGGAAAGTTCGCATATGCAAAACGTTTAATATCATATGAATAACGTTACCTGGATTTTTTTTAAAAAGTAAATGTGACGTTTGCGGATCATATGGTTTATTTTTAGTACAGTCACTTTATTACGATATTTTGACAAATCCAACGACTGGGTAAATGAGGCTATAAACCTTGAATCTTTCCCCTCGGCATGTTGTTGTACTACATGTTTTGTTGTACTGAAACATTGCTTGCCTCCTTCGTAAGACTACGCTTCGCTACTGCTCTGTTACTTTTTGAATCAGGCAACTGGAACTGAAACTCTGTTACTTTTTGAACCAGGTAACTGGAACTCTGTTACTTCTTGATCCAGGTAACTGGAAGTGGAACTCTGTTACTTCTTAAACCAGGCAACTATAACTGGAACTCTCTTACTTCTTGAACCAGGCAACTGGAACTGGAACTCTGTTACTTTTTGAACCAGGCATCTGGAACTGGAACTCTGTTACTTTTTGAACCAGGCAACTGGTACTCTGTTACTTCTTGAACCAGGCAACTGGAAATGGAACTCTGTTAATTTTTGAACCAGGCAACTGGAACTGAAACTCTGTTACTTTTTGATCCAGGTAACTGGTACTCTGTTACTTCTTGAACCAGGTAACTGGAACTGGAACTCTGTTACTTCTTGAACCAGGCAACTGGAACTGGAACTCTGTTACTTCTTGAACCAGGCAGCTGGAACTGGAACTCTGTTACTTTTGAACCAGGCATCTGGAAATGGAACTCTGTTACTTTTTGAACCAGGCAACTGAAACTGGAATTCTGTTACTTCTTGAACCAGGCAACTGGAACTGGTACTCTGTTACTTTTTGAACCAGGTAACTGGAAATGGAACTCTGTTACTTTTTGAACCAAGCAACTGGAAATGGAACTCTGTTACTTTTTGAACCAGGCAACTGGAACTGGAACTCTCTTACTTCTTGAACCAGGCAACTGGAACTCTCTTACTTCTTGATCCAGGCAACTGAAACTGGAACGCTGTTACTTCTTGAACCAGGCAACTTGAAATGGAACTCTGTTACTTCTTGAACCAGGCAACTGGAACTGGAACTCTGTTACTTTTTGAACCAGGCAACTGGAACTGAAACTCTGTTACTTTTTGAACCAGGTAACTGGAACTCTGTTACTTCTTGAACCAGGCAACTGGAAATGTAACTCTGTTACTTTTTGAACTAAGTAACAAGAACTGGAACTCAATTACTTGTAAAAAGTAAATTTCGATATATTTTCTTAAAGTTTGTATACGTGCATTGTCATGTTCACTGTCTCATTTACGCAATGTGAGAGTCACGAATTGAAACAAAGGCTCAAATAAACGGAGGACATCATCTACTTCAGCATGAACCCAATTCCAGTCCTAGAAACAACATATGGTATACGATTACTGCTATATACTGCTTATACTATTACTTTTACCGTTGGATGTACAGAGCTCGAACCTGAAACCTTTGGCTTCATTGCGTGTTCAGCGGTTGGCGTAGTACATTGGTGCCAACGAACGTACGCACGGGCCAAAAAAAATGTCCCACCACATAACGAACCCGTTCCCGCATTACGAACCGCATGTGATTATAGTCACACATGATTAACCCCTCAGCAGGCGCCCTTCAATACCTTACACTGGGTACAGTTATGGATTCCCCACGTAAAATGCCTCTTTGTGGGAAGCAAGTTACGTGCGAAAATCTTACCACACACTGGACATTCGAACTGGGCCCATTTTCCTAACGCCATAAAACTACGTACAGGGTGGCCCAGAAAAAAGGTAACGAACACACAATACAACGGTTCTACATTTCGGTTACCTTTTTTTGGGCCACCCTGTACCTTTTAACAGGCAACTGGAAGTGAAACTCTGTTGGGGTCCAAACTGGGGTGTCCTCCTTCATTTTGATTATATAAGCGTGTCTGTTTGTTTTTGAAAAGTTATTACAAACCAGACAGCACGAAATGGAAAGAAAGTAGTTTTGGTAAGGAAAAATAGATGACAACCACAAAGTGAGTTAATAAATAAAGTATTGATGGATAAGTGTGATTTAGTAAAAGTAATAGTGTGGTATAAAGATGTAGAAAATATAAAAATGTATAAGAAATAAATAAGAGATGGAATGGAAAATGGAAGTGGTTTTCATCATTCAACAAGTTCAAGCCTACAGTAAAAAACAAGACCCTTTGATTTTCCAATAAGGTGATGGATGGCATGTGTGAAATAGAAGTCATTCTACATTGTTTGAATTAATAATGATTACAGAAAGAGATAAGCTTGAGAATTCTGTTCCTCGAGCAAAACAGTAACAAGCACGAGGAAAATGGATTATCAGTTAACGCTATTGTCTTGTAACCCACACACCCCGGGTTCGATTTCCGGTGTCGGCTTCTTCAAGTTCCTAGTAAATCTAGTCACGATTAATATAAACGCAGCTTTATTCTTTACAGTCTGCAAAATCATTGCTCGATCATTTTTATCGTTGTAATATAATGCTATCAGTACTTTTTATAATAATACTTAGTCATCCGTTTTCGGAAGTGCACGTGTCCCCGTGACCCTCCGGCTAAATCTGCCATTGCCTGTAGAGGAAAATAGTTTCCCATAACTAGCGACGTCCAGGAACGGATTGCGTTCGTTATGTGACGCACCACTGCATATACAGTGCCTGTCAGAAAAGTATATCTTTATATACAAGACGTTAACCCTCAACTACAGTTGTGACGTCCCACGGGCCGGAGTGTTCCATTTGCTTGTTACCCCGCCAGCAGTTTTGACCTTGAGGCTACCTTTCTCTCAGTACATTCAACTTCAGTGTGCTGTGAAAGCGTGAAGGAAAAGGTTGCCTTATCTGCTTCTGTGGTGTTCTATTTTTATACTGCGGTCCCGCGGACGTCACGACTGTGTTTGAGGGTTAAAATCACCGATGGTTTATTACGATCAATAGACAAGAGAATTGCAGATTTTTTATTTGTGGCATATACTGAATAGAGGGACCCGTGGTTTTGAAGAATGAATGTTAAACAATAACTAAGGACTAAATTCACGTTGATCAGCTGTGTGTAAATACTCAGTTAAGAGATATTTTGGATTGGTGTATTTGTTTTGCTTAAACTCACAATATAAACAAAATATTTTTTTGAGGGAAGTTAAAAAATAATGTTTCGCTCTCAAAACTACGAAATTGTGTTCAGTGAATAACAAAGCATAAGACATGATTAAATTCACATCATTTAAAATATGTCTTGATATATTTATATTCATTTTTTTCATAGAGGTCCTGTGGACAGCACGACTGTGTTAGTGCCCAAAATGTTCACGACTGTGGTTAAGGGTTAATGTACGTATCTCCGAACAGTTTGTTGTAACATAAGCGCAAACCTTGTACGTTTCGAGTGAATGGAAGTTTACAAAACTCAGCCGCTTGGGTGCGCTAGTGTGCATGGTAGACAAATATGGTGGTCACGGCGGAACAGCGCGCACAATGTGTCGTATTGTATTTAGCAAGCTCACACTACTATGCACCCTAGCACTGCCACGCGGCTGAAATCTGTAAATTTCCACTCACTCGAAATTTACATCCTTTCAAGAAACTGCTCAGAGAGATGTACATTTACATCTTGTATGTAACTGCTTACTTTTCTGACATCTTAAACGGAACACCCTGTAGATTTAATCTACATTCGATCCCTTGAAACACATGCTCACATAGTGACTATCCATATTACTGTTAAGTATAGAACCAATTTCGGGTGAACCCCATCCTTCCCGATATTGGATAAAGTCCAATTAAGATTCCACGTTAATGAAAACCAATCTTCAGTCGTGCTTGAAGACGACAGTAACACTTTCTTTTCCATGTCGATTCCAGGAGTGAAGAGCTTCTCCCTACCCTTATCCGACGCAGCGGTGACTGGAAAATGGAAAATCGAAGTGAACGTGGAAGCAGCAACGTTCTCCACGAGCATCAACGTCACCAACGCGGACCTGGACGACGACGTTCCCGAGATTCCAATGGCGGAAGAACATTACGTGGAGCTGAAGTTCGGGAAGGAAATGAGGAGACTTTACAAACCAGGATTGCCGTTCGTTGGAAAGGTAAGGACCATTTTCAGATTTTGCTTTTTGGGGTTTTCAAAATTGCTTTCGGCAGAGGGCTTAGTTCCCTGCAATCCCAGAATGTTGTTACATGGAGTTTTGTGAAAGAAATTGTGTGTCTTGATAATTTAGAGCGCGTATAATAAAGCAATTTGGTTTTTCGTTCACCAACTTACAATGCGTCGACTTATTTTACTCAAATGTAACGAACATGTCCTCAAAGGTACTAAGTCACTTGAAAAATTTCAGCAAAATCTTTCAAATTACTGCAGTTATCACTGCCATTATCTTGATGTCTTGCTCCCTTTTGTAATCCACCCTACTCTATTATTATTATCTTTTGCATCTTTATTTAAACGGTTTGTATGATCATTTAATTTTGATTGTGTATTTATTGCATCTGTATGTGGCAGAAAAGTAATGAGACTGGCAACACTGCGCACGAATCTCCGACGCTTCTGCCTTCCACTTCACATGCCAGTTGACTCAGTACAAGTTTGAACTTGTTACAGTTTCTACGCGATTCTTGAGAACGTCCCAAGTGATGTTGGACTGGCAAAAAGCTTGGCGAATCCGCTACTGTGACTTACAAAAAGTTACAAAGGGCTTATGGAGAACATTCTCTATCCAGAGCGCAAGTGTTCAGATGGTACAAGTCCTTTCTAGAAGGCCCAGAACAAGTTGAAGACGAAAAAACCTTCTACCTCAAAAACGGACGACAATGTGGAAATTGTGAGGTCTCTTGTTAGGTCAGATTGTCGATTGACGTTGGGAGTTATCAGTAGGGAGTTAAATTTCAACCGATTTACCCTCCATCAAAATTTAGGACTTGAATGCGGAACCACGACAATGCCTCATGTCCCACGGCAGTCTCCATCAATGAATTTTTGGCAGAAAAAAGCATTCCTGCGATTCCAGGCCCCGTATTCCCAAGTTCCTGTGACTTCTTTGTATTCCCCCGGCTCAAAAATAAACATTTGAAAGGGCACCATTTTGGCATCTTGGATAATATCCAGAAGAGCGTAACCGACGAGCTGAACGGTATTCCAGCAGAAGCCTTCCAGCACTGCTACGAACAATGGAAATAACGCTTCCATCGCTGTGTAGCTGCCCAAGGGACATACTTTGAAGGAGATAACCTTCATTTGTAAAAACAATAATATTCATGGTTAAACGAAAATCAGCATCATTAATTTTCTGCCACACCTCGCATAATATGTGTGGCTCTACTTGCACCAAATGCTATATGTAACATTACCCTAACCAGGATTGGGTGGCGTGGTTTATCACCCTGATCCTTTCGGAAGATACTCAGCCTTTCTTCCATGTAGTACAGCCTGGGTTGCATTTGCATAATAACGAGCCTGATAAATGAACTCACAGCCAGTATAATCCTTTTCGAACTTGCTATTTCTAGCCTAAGAACTAATTATCGAATATGGAATTTATTGTTTTATATCTCTGTCTCTCTTTTTTATTACATCCTTGTTCCCTCTCTCTCTCTCTCTCCCTCGCTCTCTTTATCTCGGTTCATGTGTGTGTGTGTTCTTCTCCTCCTCCTCCTCTTTCTATTCTTCTCTGTATTTATCTAGGATCTCTCGGGATCAATTTTTCTATCTCTATATTTCTCTCTTCTATTCTCTCTCTCTCTCTCTCCCTCTCTCTGTATTTGTGCGTCTCTCCTTCCTATTCATACTTTATCTCTCTCCATATCTCTGTTCGTTTCCATCCTACTATCTAATCTCCTAGTATTTCTCCTTCTCTATATTTATCTCTGTCTCTCTCTCTCTCTGTCTCTCTCTCTCTATATATTTGTGCGTCTCTCCTTCCTATTCTCTCTCCCTCTCTCCATATATCTGTTCGTTTCCATCCTACTATCTAATCTCCTAGTATTTCTCTTTCTCTATATTTCTCTCTCTCTCTCTCTCTCTCTCTCTCTCTCTGTATTTGTGCGTCTCTCCTTCCTATTCATTCTTTATCTCTCTCCATATCTCTGTTCGTTTCCATCCTACTATCTAATCTCCTAGTATTTCTCTTTCTCTATATTTGTCTCTCTTTGTCTCTCTCTCTCTCTCTCTCTTCCTCTCCATCCCTCCCCCTCCTCGCCCTTTTCGCAAATCTTCTGTAGAGTACGGGTTAGTAACAGATCCAATATATTGGCGAATGCTTTGTGAAATATTATCACTGGCTAAACCAGCCAAACGAGGTACCTGCTTTGCACTTCAACTATACCTGCTGATGCTGTAAAACAACGCTGAAATGAATCTTCACGCCTCAAAACACCAAGACCTAAAGATACGCCAGCGGCTTTTAGCTTTTATGGTCATTTTCTCGCAGGCACTTACCGTTAAGGAGCTTTTCGAAACTAAGTGAAGATGTTGAGCCGAGGGAAATTATCACCTCCCACTTTCAGCGTCCCTAAACGCTAAGATCATATTTCAAAACAAGCGGATGGTCTTTTGTTTCCTAAAGGCGAGACGAAGTTACGGCAGCCTGCGCCGGTTGTTTGGTTTTCCGTAACTCTATTTGAACTTTTTATTGAACTTATAAAGCGCGGTTTATGCGTTCCCCAATTGTTTATGTTGAAAGCTCTTTCTTAATGAATTCCTTCTGGCTTTTCGCTTCTCATGCGTGCGTATTTCGTAAGGATTAGCGCATTGAGAATTGTTGTGTGTGGTCGAATATAGTTTGCATCAAACTTCAGCATCAGTGGATTTTAAGATAACTAACGTATGGAGCTAAAATTGTTGTGCAAATCGGTTTGGGATAGATCGTTTCAGGTGAGATGCCCCACGTATTGAAAGTCACTGAGTTTTTGCGAGAATGTGCTTTTTGTTATTCTCTGTTTTCTCAAGTAAAGCTTGGACGTTATCGTGTCTTTTATTTTAAAAATATTTTAGGCAATGTGTGAGGTCCATTACTTCAAGACTAAAATATAAACTTTTTATTGAAAGCCCTACTAATGATTAGTTTTACCCCGTTTCACGAAGATGGAGGGATAACGTTGAGATGGGTGTAAGAGAAAGCGGTAAGGAAGGAAAAGATTGGACTGATCTTGCCCAGGATAGGGTCAGATGGAAGGCTTGTGTTGCTACAGCCATAAACCTTCGGGTTTAAGAATGCTAGAGTTTTATATATACACACACGCACCATCACACACACACACACACACACACACATGTTTTCGCACCGTGAAAGACGAGGAACCGGTCACAGCAACGGCAAAGTTGGGAACCAAAAAAAGTGCTCCAATCCGCTTGAGATTTCGAACAGTGAACTATTATCTCACTGGTATTCTCCAGTTGGCGTGTGGCTGGCGGTTTATGCTTAGAAGCTGAGATATAGACCACCAACTGGGATCTCACCAAACGAGGAACTTACACCCCGAAACGAGGACCCGATCGTCTTTTGTCTTGTTGAACACTGACACGTTATGTAACGTCCATTGGGGGAACCGCAAAAGAAGGAACTTTGTTCTTGTTCACACACTTGGTTGCACACCAACCTTGTGAGGAACAAAAAACAAAGTTATTTTAAGATATAATAAAATAAGTCTGAAGAGATCTCTATTTTTCGTTCAGGTTGAAATGTTTTGAAAATAAGGAGATAAGTTTAGGGCAATTAGTTATTTTATTTAATGTCACTTGTTTGAAGATTTAATTACATTGTGATGGAGGCGAGGAGAGATGAAGAAAAATAGCAAACAAGGACATATAATGAATCGCACGTGACGTTGGTTAGAGTTGTACTTGAAGAATTACCCTGGACTAGCAGAGAAGTCATAAGAAAAAAGCACAACCATGTGGGATGATTGCTGGATATAAACCCTCTCTTCCCTAATACATTTTGTAAATCAACTTGCAGTATGACTGTAGTCTGTATGTTCTAAAGCAGAACATTCTAAAAAATCTGAATCAAATTCAAATCAACAGATAATATTTTTAAGTAATTAAACGGTATTATTGAGAAATATGCCTACGTTGAGTATGGTTCCTTTTTATGTTTCTATGTGAAAGCAACTTGCCTTGGTATGAATATTCCTGTTGTATCGATGGAAGTTAAACAACAAGAATTATTTAACTAGAATGCTTGTTTGTTTGAGTTAATTTTTAAGTCCACTTCTTGCACAGAGAGGTAATATGGGTTGGAATTACAGTTTAACGTTCAATCCAAAATACCATGTGCTTTCACCAAGTATCGAACCGCCTTCATTGCAAGGCCAAGCCGTTACCACCACGCCATCGAGAGGCGCAGGTATTTAATTAACGCGTTGTGCAATATAAGGATTAAATATTTTAGGGCAAAGTTAATGGATTGTTTGGCTAGAAGAACTTATATGTGATGTGCCTGAAGAGTGTAAGAGGGTAATCTTCACCGAAGACACACTTTTCCTACACAATCTAGTCTGTATTTCTTGCAGGCTAACGAGGCTCTATCGCCTGGACCATAGTATAACAATGGATAATGTCCATGAGGATAACACGGAACCATGGTCATGGCGACTGCGGAAATCACTAGGCGTATAGGGAAGTTGCTACACTATATTTGCGTTGGAGACGGAAGTAACTAGCGCTCTCAAAACGTATGAATGAAAACTAACAACTTCAAATTGATGGTAAATTAATAAGGATCTGCCTTGACAAGGTGTGCCATAAGTCCATGACCACAGACTACTTCATACAAAATCGTATAAATTCAAGTGATTCATATCGTAAACTGTGTGTGTTGCATTTTGTGCAGCACTGCGTTACGTAATGCACATGCACACACTTAAAGTGTAGAAACCACATGTTGTAAACATAATATATATTACGATGTCATGGGGGATTGTGAGATATCATCGTTGCTTCTTTTTTATTGAATGTTATGTTATGTTTGACGCTTCATGAAAGCATAATACAGAAGAAACTAGGGCTTGGTATTCATGCTCTACGTAAAATGTTCTCATTACAGACGTTTTACATGAGTTGTTGCTTTAGAGTATTGTGTGCGATTGCCCTAGTTAGAAACTTTAGTGTATAGTGAGAAAATAAATGATTTCTGTAGCCTACAGATCAGTTCATTCTCCTCTATAGTTTATTTATTTATTGAGAAAATTTCAGATACAGATCGTAACCATTTTACACTGAAATTAGTAACAATGAAAATAACAAAATAAAAAATAACAAAATTAGACAAAATATTAATATAAATAAGTCAAGATAGCACCATTAAATATTATTTAGCAAGATATGTTCTATTGGTTGACCGAAAGGCGTACTCTCTTGAAAATTCACCAGCACTTGATGGGAGGTCGTTATATTGGGTGGAAAGTCTGTGGAAGAGCGATCTTTTTTTGAATTTCCAGTCTAGGCTTTTTTGTGTAAAATAGATTTGAGTTGCGTGTTGTTGTGCGCATAGGTACTCGAAAGTGGAATTCCTGGAGAAGCGTGTTGCAACGGATTTTGCCATTGCCGATTTTGTAAAGATACCCAAAATCATTCAGTAAACGGCGCTGATAGGGAGTCTGTAAGTTTAGAATAGACAGAAGATGCGGTGTTGAAAAATTGCGTAAAAAGGGAACCCTGTAACGAACTATAGCAAGGAAAAAGTTAAGAACAGAGTCGATTCTGGAGAGCTGAGTGGGACATGCCATGGACCAGACGGGAGAGCAGTATTCTATTATTGGAGAAATGAATGATTTGAAGTACAAGGTGAAGGCTGAGATGTCATTAATTTCGGTGAAACGATACAATAAACCTAAGAGACGCATAGCCTTTTTTGTCGTGCCTGTAATATGTTCTTCAAATGTGAGTTTTTGGTCGAAAACAATGCCTAAGTCTTTGTGAGAGGATACTGCTTTGATGATATTGCCAAAAATGGAGTAAGATGACTTTAACAGGTTCTTTCTGTCTGTCTTGCAGAAGAAAATGTCTATTTCGTTTTGCTTAATGAAAGCCTAGACATGTGTACAGAATTTTGGAATAAAGATCGGATTTTTACTGTCAATGTTGAAGTTCAAGAAAATGTTATGGTAAATGGAATCTAAAACATGTGTATTGTGAAATTTATATATTCTTGCCATTCTTGTGGTTATGTTCTCCCTTTCTATTTGCATGTGATAAATTTTCATTATAACTCCACAGAACAATATTCCCTCTATGGTAAAAATATACTGGCTGCATTCTGGGTAGTTCGTTACTTTCAGTGCAAGGGAAAACAATACGGTTCTGTTTTGGTTTATTTCATTGAACGTCACGTAGTATGTAAATAACAAATGAAGAAAATAAATTAAAATACTAAAGCATTAAGTAAGATTTGAAAAGAAGAATTTAAAATTTATCTTGCTTCCTTGTTACGAAAATCGGAAAGTGACCCAATATCATACTTATTTAGTAATTGTGTACGAGATTGGGACATTTTCCATGTATCTCCTTTGCATAATCCAAGACAAGACGTAACCCTTTTAATAATTGCATGTTGATACTTATTACATTACATTCCAATTGTTGGTACGATTCCAAATGAAAAAGTCAATTTTCTTTTCAAATATCGAGCTTAAATATTAATATGCGTACTGATCGATAGTTCCTCACTGTTACATTGCATTTTCAATATGCTCAGTGTCCCATCCTGTAAAAGATTATCCTGTCACGGTATCTAGTGACATGTGAAACGCAGTTCGATATAAATTATTTTTTGTTTATTGATCCATTTTATGCACAAACATGAGAGTGTGAGGTTTGATTTTATTTGGTGAATAAACTTGTATCCGAGCCAGACGTCGGGAGTTGGGAGAAGGGTTTCTTGAGTGACAGCCGCCGCTTTGAACATGACATATTTGCACCAACACGGAGATAAGGAAAGATTATTTTCGCCGCTACCGAGCTTGAGTCGCAGCAGGCGTTCGAACCCATGTTCACGGATGACCAGGAAGACCAGCTGGAGCTCAAGTCCTGCAAGGATCGACGACGCGCACTTGACCGCGTTTCAAGACAATGGAGAGAGGTCATTTCCACCCCCTCAGAAAGAGAAGCGAAGCCACCTTAGCGTCATTCCCAACGGACGAATTTGAATCTCTCTTAAATACGCGGTGCTACCATCCCAGAGACAGTTTTGACCCGGATTTCATAGAGAGAGCATCTCCGCGCTACACTCTCGCGTGATCATTGTTTTGTGTCCGTGAACTTTGTTTCCTTACGTACTGTGAGCGACTTGCAGATAGGGAGTTAACTGTGTGCGCCTTATTTTGGTGAAGATTACGCGGTGATTTGTTTTTGCCAAGCGTGGACTACATAAGGATGGAGGGCTAAAAAAAAGATAGAGAAGGGGGCCGTCGCTCCCCCTGACGCCTGCAACGACGCCGAAGCCAGTCAGCCAACGCCAAAGACGACACCGAAGCCAAACACTGCCCAAAGCCCGAAGGACGTTTTCAGAACGACGCCGATTGAAGCCAGAGGGAGAGATTGAAGGACGACTCCAAAACGACGCTTCCAGAACGACGCCGAATCGAAGCCAGTCACCAGAGAGATTCCGAACCGGCGCGTGACCACGTACATCCGACGCTAGTGGCAAGAGGAACGCCCGAAGTACTAAGGAGGTGCAAGTACACCAGATCGTCGCAATTATTCTTCGTCGCGATCGACCTCGGAGGACAATTTCGCCACAAAGGAACCGTGTGCAAGTCCCGCGTCCAGGAGAGATGAATGACCACGCCATGTAGCAGAGTCTGGTACAGTATACTTCAGAGGGTCTCATGTACATGTAAACGTGCGTCGTTAGAATCAACACCGTACTGTTAACGCCGAAGTCTCACTTATTCGCAAAGTTACTCAGGAAAAACCTAAACCTAATTCCCGCGTCTGATAATTTTTGGTATTGTTATAAAAAAGAGTTATTTCATGTTCAGATGTGCTAATTTAATTGTCTGCATTCAGCGTTAGAAGCTCCATTTCATTTCTTTAATATTTAATATAAATTGTCAAAGTGTGCTCCATTTCTTGTGTAACCGACCGCCCCGTCGCGCCATTTAATTTGTCAATAGTTGACTGATGAGTCCTTTTTAATTGTGGAAAGCGTAGTTGTTTTTATTGCAAGGTCGTGTGCGTGAAATAGTATTATTTGTTGCATAGTGGTTTTTAAGGTAATTTTTGCTCGCGCCGACGATTGATTAGTGTATTCCGGCAGCTGGAGCCAATTAAGTTTTTGCATCACTATGTAATTGAGTAGTTGTTCTCATTGGACGAGAGAGGCTTGTGTGTAATACCCCCGTCCGAGCAACTTGTATATGTCGTGCTTACGACTCGATGCACACGTTCATTCGAACGAAAGATTTAACCACGCCGACCCAATTGTCTTAGTTAACCGCTTTCCGAGGGCTGGCACTTAAGTTAATTTAAAAGAGCACAGGAGCTGGCAGACAAATGCCCTAAATTCACATAAAGGTTTAAAAATTAAAAGGAATGATATGTTAATGAGATCCATGATTTGTATCCATACTTCACATGTAAAAATGCCTCATGTGTGTGAAAGAGAGATAGAGTGAATGTTGTGAGAGTGGGGAGGCTTTGTAAACAGTTGTTGATTGCAATATTTTTTTGTTGTTACAATACATATTCACTTTTTACCGTTCGTCAGTGTTGTTATTTGACGTTTTTCAGGTACCAGATATTATGCTATTAGTGTGTTATGATTGTTCGAATCTACATATCAAAGGTAAAGAAAGCAGTGTAACATTTCAAGGTATTAATCTCCGCCTCGCAATAGTATGACAATAAACGACCGTCTCAGTACCGAACTTGAAAACTGGACCGTGAGTCACGACCGGTTTCCCTTACACATAACGACGTTTGGCCCCGTGCCGGGGTATGATTGACACGTCATTTCGGGGGCCGTGAGTGCACTCGTTACAATCCTTGGTATTATCCTCTCTAGAGGTTATTTTATGCCGTCGGTATATACGATTATTACTTTGTTTATCTCATCCTAACGCCATTCTTCATGCTTATAGTCTCAATTAGCCAAGGGTGGTGGAAAAACGACATAAAGTAAACTAAATTAATTAAAAAATAAAATTAAGTCATTTAAGGTAAATAATGTTTAAATGACATTAATCAGTAGCGGCCCTTTTCCACGCCAAGTTGAGTTAATTTGCATTTGCTCTAAAGAATTTCCCAAGGAATTTTGACTGCTCAAGAGCAGTCTCTCCCTTTCATTTTTTTCCCGCATGGCACAAGCTTACTTCTTGAGAGGTAATTCCGTTCGGCTTTGTTCAAAGGTGGATGGCATATTTTTTAAGTGAGTTTTTTCTAAGTAGTCGTGAATTCTCAGACCACTTCCTTATCATTTATTTCCATTCACTCTTCTCTCTCTCTATCTATCTATCTCTCTTTCCATTCACTCTTCTCTCTCTCTCTCTATCTATCTCTCTCGTTCTATCATTCTATCTTCCTCTCTTTCTCAATTCTCTCTCTATCTTCCGCTGTTTCATATCGAACGCTAATTTTCTTTATATATCCATACATTTCTCTCTTCGTTTCATTCCCTCTTTGTAGTTTAATGTATGAATCTCGATTATTTATTTTTTATGCTTCGAGTGTGTATCCTTTATGATTGATTGATTGATTGAGTTTATTTTACTTCGCGTATTATGCCTCTTGGCTAATTTGCGAAGATGGTGATGAGGGATAAATGATTAAACTAATGAATGGACATTTACAAACAACCAAGCCCGAGCGGGATTCGAACCCGGGGCCAATAGCGTCGCAACACGATGTGCTAACCAGTCGGCCACGGGGTCCGGCGTGTATCCTTTATGTTCAAGGTGGTCTACACCCCATTTTCGTCCCCCCTGTGGCAACGGTCCCATGCCTCTTGTGTTGTCTTTCGTTATATAATTAATTCTTTGCACTCGAGAAACAGTGAAATATGAAACCATGTTATGTGAGGATGATAATTGTGTTTTGGTGTTATGTTTAATTCTTAATTCCATCACTGAATATGGGAAGGCAAAAGGAGATTTTTCTGGGCAGAGGCCCAATTATTATTCTCTGAAATACTATAAAAATTTTAAATTTGTGAAAGAAGTTTCATGTTTGCCGGGAGACCAGAGACATGTTAGACCCCTGGCCTCTCCTTCTGGAGCAATCACAGGAGCTAGAGATTTCAAAATTGCAGAAGACATTCTATGTAACATTCTGCTATTATTGTTATTTTTCTAGTGGAAAATCATGTGATTAAATTTGTCGGTGTTCCCATAATTGTATTGCAGTACTACAAAATGTTTTTAAATAATCAGATATAATGATCAAGGCATTTATACAAAGATTTGTCTATGCTCCACCCAACACAATGCATAATTATGAATTCTATACTACACGGAAGAAAGAAAAACATATCTAATTTCAAATATTTGGTACAATTTCTACAGATGTAAAGATTTAATATTTTAAAAATTAGGTGTTAGGAACTGGTACCATGAATATGTCACATTTCATTTATTTATGTATTATTCACTAGTATATATTTTTTATAACTTTGACAGTAGTTGTGTTACATTCCATTAATACTCAATATTATTTTTGACACACCATGAAATATAAAAATAAAAAATTTACAATATTTGATGGAATTTTCATTGACAAAATTCCTCGAACGTGCTCGTTGTCAATCCTTGATAAAGCAGGAACCAAATTAAGTTTAACACCAACGCTTGGAGTAACTTTTTCCAAAACGAGGAACTTTTCATGCTTCCTCGTGCGTGTTTATACATAATAGTTATGATGATGATGATTATTATTATTACAACAATGATGATGAAAACGATGAAGATAATATCTTTTTTGTTTAGAGCACATGCTATTCAGTCTTAGAAAATGTATTATGAAATTTTTGCTGTATTGCATTCCATTAGTATTTAATATTAACTTTTAAACGCTATAGATAACAAAAAAATAATATTATGAAAAGTAGATATCTCAACACATATGTTAATATGTTTAAAATACGTAAGATCTTTTTTTAAAAAAATACTGATTTTTCATTGACAAAATTCGTCGAATGTGCACGTTGTCAATTCTTGATAAAGAAGGAACCAAATTAAGTTTAACACCAACGCTTGGAGGAACTTTTTCCAAAACGAGGAATCTGTCGTGCTTGCTCGTGTGTGTGTGTGCCTGTAATGAATATAATTAGAGGAATAAAGCAAAAAATAAGAAGAAGAATGACGATGATTCGAATCTCCTTCAGTAAGAGCAGACGCCATTCAATGTCACAAACTGTTTAATGTAACACAATAAAATAGTGAAAATGTTAGTATAAGCAATAAAATAAAATGCAAAATCAAATATGTCATAGATAAACTTCAGACACCATGATACCAGTTACGTTTCATTTTGAGATGATACAAGTTAAGGTTTTACTTGATGTAGGGAACGGCAACTAGGAAGTTGATTGAGGATTCTACAGTTAAATATAATGAGCATGCTATGCACAAACCGAACGTCATGGGATGGGACAAATTCTTTCTTCTGCTGCATTGTATGCATTTCCCTAAACAAGCTGTTTTTTTCATAACTCTGCGCCTGAACTATATCAAATATAACTGGGCAGTACGTACCATGGAAATGTTAACCTGCAGTCCAAAAACTAAAGAGCTTTGTACATAAAAATGAAAATGATGTCATACGAGAGTTATACTTGTAGTTAATAGAATATGCTGTTATTTCAATAAAAACAGTACAGCTGGTGGTTAGAAACAGTATTTTTCAAGATGGTCGCAATGTACATTGCATGATATATTGATTGTACATTTTAACGTTTCATTAATTCACTGCATATAACAAGAAGGAACTAATATGACTGATAGTACGGTAAGGTTAACACACCCTAGAAGAACTATTTGGTGTATTTCACCACTTTATTTTGTGTATGTAAACTGAGATATACTAGTACACGTCTGTTATTTTGATTGATTTAGTTTATTTTACTTCGCTTCTTGTGCCACTTTTGGCTAATTTGCGAAGATGGGGATGAGTGATGGCATAATGAAAATGATGAATGGATACTCGCAAACATCTATAACCCAAGCCGGGATTCGAACCAAGGACCAACACTATTATTACTATTAGTAGTGGTAGTATCAAAGACGTTATTTTACTCGTAAATTACGCAAAAAGGGGGTAAAGTGTGTGCTAAAGCATTTGTGTCTGAACAAACGATTTGAATTTATTTTTTAACGCGTTCATTTTCACATTAATAATGGAAAACAAGCATATAAACTATTTTTTAAAGACAGAAAATGCTAGATAAATCCATTCCTTTTTACATTAACTTAACTTTCATGCACAATATATGTTTCACTTATATGCTACGTGGAGTGACGTGGACACTCAATTGTGTATGTATTCAAAGTTTCTTTAACAAATATTATATACAGCATATGTTATTTAAATACATTACACAACAAACTCATCCATCTCGCAATAAACCAACAGCAAAAATTACATAAATTGTCTCTCAAAATGTGCACGCTCCCTTTCCTTAAAAGAATTGTTCATGCATTTAGAACAAAATAAATTAAGACAAGTCTTATTTCTCTGTCTGTTGATTTACAATGCATTATAGCCAAGAAACATAAGAAACATAAATTGCAAGCAAAGCGAGCAAGAAAATTTTTGGATCCAATTCTTTTGCAGGCTGAAATTAATATTAATTTAATAGGGTGCAAATAATTTCATGGAACGCCATTGCATTATATCATTTAGAACTTTTGTACTTCTCCGATGGTGGAATGGTAACATCATCGCCTTGTGATCAAGGGGTCTCGGATTTAATACCCGGTGGAGGCACACAGTGGTTCGAAACCCACTTTAAGCTATAGGCCGAGTCTCAATTAGCCTTTCTGTGCATAAAGTAGACTTTAAAAAACACAAATCAATCAATCAATTTTACAACTTCTTTTAATTTAGATCGTTCGGCGCCCAGGAACGTCTCCCGCCGTCCTCTAGCTATGGTTTTGAACTTGATAAGATTAAGAAAATCACGTGTTGCGAGCGAAGCGAGCAAGAAAATTTTACGAAAAGTCTATTTATTTGCATAAAATTTGAAGTTCTGGGCGGTAATTGCCCCCTGCAGGACACTTGGCCCTCAATGTTTCTCCTCCCCTAGAACTCATTTCCGACCAAGATCGGGGGGTGGGGGTGGCAATGCCCCCCTTCCCCCCCTGTGTGTGGTTGCGCTAGTGCAGAAAACCATACCTCACATATATGTATTGACAAACAACTCTAGATTTTTATTTTGAGTTTGTGTCAAGACGCAGGGAATTTAAATTGTTGTTGCAATTCCGTAAAGGAACTGCAAGCTTTTTCACTGCTTTATAAATAATGGAACACATACAAAAGAATAAATATTTTTTTAGCATGAAATGTCTCAAATTTAGACTTTGGTTCCAAGATAACTCCTGGACATCTATTTGGAGAGATGTGTTCATATTTTTTTTTTAAAAGCAATAAATAAATTGATTGGTACTTTGAGGTTGGACTTCACTGAGCTGAAATCCTTTCTTTATCTTCGATATGAAATCGAAACCGACAAAGTCCTATGACAAGAGAGCTTTATAGTGGAACCACAAGGAAAAAAAGGAACCTGTCCAGACCCGCGACTCTTGTGCACCGCACTCCCGCGTGGAGGGGAGGGGGAGAGTGGACCATGCTTCTTTATGGCCCGAGCTGAAAGGAAGAAAAAGAAGTTGCGCGGAGACTTTTCGCTCTATTACACTCACGTTAACTTGCAAGAGAAGACCATTGTGTAAACACAGAGAATACTGACAAACAAATAAAACTTTTAGTCGTTACGTACAATAGTTCATTTTCATCTGAAGGTTCGATTTCAAGCTAAAAGTCCCTCAGAATTCAGGCGGCATGTAGCGTCTTGTTTGTCATTTCGGTACGAAATATCCCCTAAAGTTAATGAAATACTGTTATTCAAGTTGGGGGGAGGGGTGAGATAGAAAGAAGCGTATTGAATAGTGATGTCTTCTAAAACAAGCCAGCAAGCTTTGCCCGTTCCATCTGCATTTTAAGCGCAGAATATCCTCCAATATATTTTTCCACCGTCTTCCTGAGAATAATAATGTCTCACTGTTCACAGAGAAACGTGATAATTGGCATTAAGGCAAATCTGGAGACAATTGCAATCACTGGATGAAATATGCAGTTACAGATCACACAATTGCAACCACGCCGACTGGTTTTGGGTGCAAAGAAATTGAAAATCCACCACCATCATTCACGATGCATCGCAATCCACTTTCAATTGAAACATTTAGGTTGTATGTGAAACATAAATCATATGGTCAATTTGGATATAAAATATAGAATTAAAGCAAATATTTTTATTTTTTTGAATTATACAAATTTATTATCATCCAGATTTAAAATTTCATCCTTTAAATCCTGTTTTATCTGATAATATCAAACATTTGTTATTAGTGCTCGTCCCGTAGAAAATTTTGAGAGAAATCGGTAGGTATCATGCAAGCCAATCTCACATTAGAAATCGAAATATTCGATACTTCAATGCAAAAATTTATATATTATGCAAATTTTAAGTGTAATATGTATTACATATATTGCGTAAATTATACAGAAACGTATTACGTTATATTTTCATCTATCCCTCTCTTCCAACATTTGGTAAAAAAAGGAACGTCAGATAGTTGGAAACATATTTTAGATTACATGACAGGACTCACTGAGAGCGGTCAAGGGGCAAGCAGGTTGGATACCTCAGACGCTGAAGGAAGAACGCGCGGAACAAAAGAAAAATTGCGGGATAGCCAGAAAGAAAAAAAAGAGTAGATGCGATACCCTGTGAAAGTATTTGCAACGAATTACATTAAACTTGTTATCGTTTTCAAAAAAATAGACTTAGTGAAAATTTTCTTCTTATTGTAATTCAGAATCTGACAAGACTTGACTTACTGTATGTGTTCGATGTTTTGTTACAATGACGTTATTTAATCTAATAGCTTTCCAAGACAAAATTGATAGCATTTACGTAGGTATTCCTGTCAGAGTAGAGAGATTCCTCTTTGGAAGCGATTATTTGAAAGTAGATTGATTGATTGATTTGCTTTATTATGCTTAGTTTCTTGTCACTTTTGGATAATTTGCGAAGATGGGGATGAGTGACGATATGTAGAAATTGATGAATTAATACACACAAATATTCATTCCCAGGCCAGACCTGGAACTCCTGGCGTCGTATCGCGATATTCTAACCACTCCGCCACGGAGGCCGGCTATATTTGAAAGTATAGAGAAAACCAGGAGAGCACTGATACTTACGTAAGTCATCACTGCTCAATTTACAGTAAAAGTTTTTATCGCATTGCCTTCGTTCAACAGACATGTGGCAGTTGTACAAACAGCCCCAGCGGGAAAGAAGCAGTGCAGTGGTGGGGTTGAATGAGTGGCGCCTGCATGTCTGGAGCTCTGGGCAAGGTCTGCCCAGAATGAGACAACGAGCATCGACTATCTATTGCTGTTGTATACCGACTTGAAATCGTGGAGATTAGAAAAGTTTTCGGAAGTCTCGTCTCGCCTCGTTCTTGATTTCTGAACATTGATCTCGGTCTCGGTTCTGTACGATCGTTTATTATTATTATTATTATTATTATTATTTTGTAATTGACCAGTAATGTTGCTTTTTCTTTTTGTTTGTTCTCTTGTTTATTAAAGTAGACATACATAATTAATTTGTTTCCTGACACATAGCAAGTAAAAGAATATGACTGCATACAATCTTAGACAATGCTATGAATTTGTAATTAAATAATTTCAATTAATTACCCACGTAAATAATTTCCAAGCATTTCTTTTTAATTACTTTAATTTACATAGACGTAGACATACTCACGATGGGGGATAAGAAGGGGCAGTTGTCCCCCTAATACTGTCACTAAGAAATTTAGTGTAGAGGAATCTTATCGTTATTAAATAATATTATGCTTTTTACAAAATTAAGTATTATCAAGTCGACAAAAGTTCAAAGGAACTATGGTAGATTGGGGGGGAGGTGCATTATAAACTACGAAATTGAACTCTCCCACTAACACACACTTTATTCCTTAGTTGTGTTACCTTTATGTATGTAGAATATACATTCCTCATACATTGTAAATCAGTAGCGGCGATTGGGTGGTAAAAGTGAGGGAGGGTGAAGGACAGTTTTCTATTTCTTCGTAGACAAGGCTTAGAATTAAGAACATAATGGGGGATAGAAGTGACAAAAAATGTGGGTTTCACCTAATCGCCGTCAATGTTGTAAATGAATAAATTACGTTTGGTTGTTTTGAATCTCGTGTACTGTTCATGTTGTTAGTACATGAAAAATAGTCTCTGAACCCAACCATGGAGAGAAAAAAAATGGAGGTGGGCCCCGGATGCAACTTCGCAAACTCTACATAGCGAAGCACAAGTCTCCTTATTCCATTGCCGTTATTAGCTGATTACGACATGACGTCATTCGGTCTGGCAGAACGCGTAGAACCACATACTCGTTGGATCCTATTTCAGCAGAATTTTTACACTGGCGTGCACGGCAGAAGACGGTAGAAAAACAACATCTTGTTAATAAGCATGGGCGGTCACATTGGCGCATTGGAGAATAGTATTTATGCTTTCCTTAGTTTAATAATTAGTGTTAATATTATTTCCTCATATAATATAATAATAATAATAATAATAATAATAATAATAATGAATTGTCTTTATTAAGCGGGAGAGGTTCAGCCTAGAGGTGTCCTGACGCCTAACCCTTGTCAATACCCTTACATGTGAATGTAATGATTACATTTCGTATCGTAAGTTGTTCAAAAATCAAATGTGCAGTTAAATAGTACTAGTATATATGTAAAATTTAATATTTTTTACTAGATAATAACAATGCTACACATATCACTATCTACGTAAGAATGTTTTCCATTCTGTATACAGCAGTACGGAATGACATAAATACTGATGATTTTTGCAGTTCATATGAGGGGATAAAATGATTTGAGTGACAGGGATGAGCCGTGCTTGATTCAAATGTCATTCTCGTGAATTAAACTACAAAGCATCCACTGCAACAACAGATCTTTTCGTTCCCTTACAAAACAAATGTGCAATTGTTATTATTTCCTTCCCTTTTCTCTGGGTAATTTACAATGTGTTTCTGTGTGTAGTCTATTGAGAGTAATTATTATGGGTTAGAGAATACCGTGAATTATATTTCTAAAGAGAATATTACAAAAAATACGTGCTTTATTGATTTATTTTGTTTACTTTACTTCGCTTTTCTGCCACTTTTGGCTAATCACGAAGATGAGAATGAGTGATGATATGATGAAATTGGTGAAGGGACACTCACATAAAACACCCAAGGCAAGGCTTGATTCGAACCCGAGACCTCTGGCGTCGTAGCACGGTGTCATTACCACTCCGCCACGAAGGTCGGCTGTGTACTTGAAATAAAACGCACGAATAATATAATAACATTATTATTTAATACTGAGAATATATTTGTGTCTCTTAATACTTCATATCACTTTTCCCAAATTTTCAAACTCGTCTAGGCATGTTATCATTAGTCGTTACTTGGTATCTTGTATACGACATTATTATGAACAATTATGCACAAAAACCCTTTTTCAAGGAACACAATAAACTTGTTGCTTGCGCTCGGTGCGACTTCCTTTCAGCCCCCCAAACCCTAATAGCTGCGGTTTTGTCATCAACAGACTGAAGCATCTCGAGCAACGAAATAAATGTGCATACCTGCGAGGGATGAATTTATTTCTTACCTTATAAAACGTAATAATCAATTTTGAAGTAATATGTTCCATTCTGTTCTCTGAGTTTTCCAGAATGCTCATTTTTTCCAGAGTACTCAATACACAGTACACCGCAACTCGATATTTATTTTGCAATGATCTCCTCAATTTCCTCTCAGAAGAAAGAACTGATTTTGATCGAAAAATAAATAAATAACATTTCGTAATGTCAATCCGCTTCTATTGAAATATTGAGAAATGCAGGACACGAACTGAAGCTAACAATCCTTGCGATAAGTGGAACTGCTACTTAGGGGTGGTAATGAAATATTTGCAAAATTTTATAAACATTTAAGAGACCACAAGGAGAAAGAATCTACTTATATATACAATATGTGTATGCTACAGATGTGAAAATTGTGCAATATCCAAATGCCCAAAGACATTCTTATAATTTATTTAACGGAGAGAGAGGAATGTCTGCACGTTATATAGATGCAACGGGTAACTTGGTGTTTGTCAGTGGCGTAGCGTTATAGTACGCCCGTACGCCCGGCGTTCCCAGCTTTCAATTTCAAAAATGCGTAAATGATGTAAATATAAATTTAAACGTGACTAATTTCATATATGTTTGACCTTCATGGCATTATAATAGCTATTTTTCGCGATCCGCTTGCAACGCTCCACTAACAACACTCGTTCTAGACATTTTTTCAATGCCTTTCCTGGCCGGACGCCGGGCAGGTTCGGCGTAAAGGACTCTATATTCTTTGCTGTCTATCTGGAGGGGAAGCTTGGATCTCTACAGCACGCGCGCAAATGCTCTCTCGTACGCCAGCGTACGGAGCAGGAGGACTAGCTACGTGATTGGTTCATGTGACCCTTCCTGCCTTCTGAAGCAGATGACAGCATTAGAATTCCTACCTGGGTCTTCGCGCTCGTGCTATGTGATGATACAATACGCAATATTGACTGACGTAGCTTTACCAAACTCAAATATACCACTTCTTAATTGCCACTGCATTGTATAATTTATCGCACGAAAAGCGATGTGCATTAAAAACTAAAAGATCAATACAGTTTTTGTCAAATAAGTTGGTGAAGTCCTCGTGGTAGAAGTTCACCCTGTGGCTGCTCTACCACTTAACCCGCAAAACTATTATTTTTTTATTAATATTATTTTTTCTCGTTAGTATCTGTCAATGCAAATGTTTAGCATTCATTTGAAAACTCTTAACAGCGAATGATCTCTGAACAAAGTTATTTTAAAATGTTTATCAACATTCTCAAATTGTAATAAACAGTGGTCTCAATTACTAATCGGCACTGTTACGTCAGTTGACTGTACTGTATTTAAATCACCCACCTCCGTGTCAGAGTGTTTTGCACAGCGCGCCAAGACGACCGAGGCCCCTGATTCGAATCCCGGCGTGAGCACGGGTGTTCTTTTTGAGTGTCCCTTCTTCAATATCATCACTCATATTCATATTCGCGATTAACCGAAAGTGGTAGAAAAGCAAAGTAAAATAAACCAAATCAATCAGTAGTTGGATCATCCACAAGAATGACGTATACTGCTGTTCAGAGGCGCTTGTGATTCAGGTAGGTTTTTTAATTACTTGCGTCATGCCGAAAGGTATATAAAAAAAAGATATAAGACACCGAGTTCAAAACATTTGTGGCATAGTGAGGCATCTAGTTTTCTAGCTAAAACATGCATGGATGATGTTTTATTGAAACCCCAGCTGAGTTTAGGCAAATAAACAATACCTGTGGCAACTAATACCATAAGTAAATTATTAAGCAAGAAAGGGCCGACCCTTCCTTTAGGCTTGGCGTTCCCACCTGAAATGCCCATGCTACGCCACTGGTGTTTGTAGTCTTCAACTGCATGAATTTATAACTCCCTTTTTATCTTTACGGTACGAAATATCCACATCCCAGAGGCACACGCTAATGTTAGCACTTCCATTAATTGCATTCGTCATTTGTCTCTTTTACGAAAAAATATCTTGAAACAAAATAATCTGTAACGTAGGCTAGTCTTCTGCTCTGACGTGCGAGCCTCGGACAATAAGCACAGCGGCGTCAAGACCGTGTCATTGTAGGTGTGACGTCATCACTACGGTAGCCAATAAGACGGCAGAAAATGCTTCACTATGTAGAGTTTGCAAAGTTGCGCCCCGGATGGTGCCACATATCTTTGAATTCCCCTAACACAGTGATTTTCGCCGTCCCTGTTCCAGACCCATGAATACAATATAACAGCGAGATGGAATTGGTGTTTTCTTTCTCTGATTGTACTTCCATCAGAGCTATTGCCCCTTTAATGTGAGGGTCTGCGCACACCCATGTCATTAGATTTGGGTGCCAAAGAGAAAAATGCCTGATAAAGAGGAAGGTTCCATTACACGGCACCTTCAAGTCTGGGTGAACAGGCGGCAAAGAACAAAAACCAGGAGCTAATAATCCATTTCTCTCTGCTGCTTATTGGGCTTTCTGTGGTAAACATTTACCTGGATTAGCTTACTATATGATTTGCAAATGGAACAGTTGGCAAGTTTCCCTTTTACCTTTTATTTTATGCAAGAACACCAACGAGCCGACAACAATGTCAGAATGCAAAATAATCATTAATGCCATGACAACTGTAGGAGGGGATGTCTATTCTCTAAGTGATTCAGTGTTTCACCTCACAAGGGGACATTCTGCCTCCATACGATTGTTTATTCTGATGTTCTTACTGATGGAATGAAAATATGTATATGCGATTTACTTTCCATTACACTTGACACGGACTGTACCGACTTCATACATTCGATCGTAATAAAAAAAAACTTTTCCCAGCATATTCATGCAGTCAAGGTCGAGTCACGCAGGCATAATTACAAAGCCATCGCACATCTCTCTCTCCCTCTCTCATTTAAAGTGTCAAAGAGCTCATGCAATGTAAACTTAGACATGAGCTGACTTGAGGGCTTCCTCTATCCTAACGTCTCATGTTATATATATAAAAAAATACTCCAGTGAGTGAGTGAAGGGCGGTTTAAAAAAAAAGCACTACACTCCCTCTCCTTCCTTTCGAGGAAGTCTTTAATCCGCCACCGAGACTGTACAAAGTACTCTTCTTCATGCACAGATTAGTAATCGAGTATATTCCTACAGTTGAAAGTGTTCCTTTACTGGGACCCCTTTTTAGTATCAAGTAGTAGATACAATGTGTGAGATTGTTTAATAAGGCAGGAAACTAATCTGCGATCGAACACTTCATTCCCAGCCTTTTTTCCTTCGCTTATGCTGGTTTCCGTGGCGCAGTGGTTAGCACATCGTAGTTCTAGGTTAGAATCCTACCCTCCATTCATCAATTTCATCACATCATGTCTCATCCCCATCTTCGCGATTAGCCAAAAGTGGCAGAAAAGCGAAGCAAATTATACCAAATCAATCAATCAGCCCCAGCATTTTTTATCTTTTTTTCATAATGACGATCAAATCAAGAAATGTTAGAATGTCTAATTTTAAATTGTTAATCACGTAGCACGAAACTGAAGGGGCAGAGTGCTGGAAGTGCAAAAGTAACCTTTCGTACTCGTACTTTATTCTCGGACAGAACGTGCGTAGTATTACGAATGACATTCCCAATGAATGAGTAATAATTGTGACAAACCTAAACCCAAATAAAACCTGGCTTACTTCATAACATAATCAATAGAGTGAACTAAGCTTTCAAATAAACAGAAGTTGATTATTTTCCTTTTCTGCCAATTCCGACAATAATAATATTGTTCAGAAGTACAGCTCAACAAAGATGTGGAGAATCCGGCAAACTCGCGAAATAAAGTGGACAGTCATTTGTTCTCTCCTCGCGCTTCCCCATAACTTGTGCCCGAATATCGCCTTGTTGTCATGTCTATAATTTCCTTTCAGTGCTTCGTTCTCAATAACATTAACAACGATCTCGTATTGCATCTCTACTTTCGATGTGTACAGTTTTCCCCCTTCATGTCGCATATTTTGGTAAAACAGGGGTATGATTACATGACGAGCAGCTGATTGCATTGCCCAAGCTCCAACTCCTCGCTTACTGTTGGAAATTTGACAACAGCGCCAATGCATTTTTCACATGTTGCTCAATCTGTAACATAAAAATCTCTCTGCATTTCTTAGGTGAAGTTCGACGTCTAATATACTTATTATTTTCCAAAGAAGAGACGAAATGGGTAAGAGGAAGATTGGAGAGGACATTTCGTGTAAATTTTGTGCGTTCTACAGCACCGTGATCAAGGCATCACGTAATAAAAAAAAAAATATGCTGTCAGCAGGAAATTTAAACCTCGTAACCAACTAGCATATATTACTTTCACAGTTACGGTTCTAACAGTGTCTGCATTGTTAGGTTAGGAGGCCAGATTTAGGGCTCTTAGCAACCAATTTTCGCCACGTGTGCAGGTCGCGTTACACTACCATTTCTCTCTCTCTTGTCGCCACGGCCTGCTGTATTCTTTAACAATCTGACTGTCCAAGGTTTTCTTCGAGTTCTTTTTTCAATCCTTCATTTTTTAATTCTATATAACAATATGCACAATGCTTACAATGACGGAAAACCTGCCTACTACTGCATTTGCAAAATTGGAAGTAACAAAAGGATACTTAATGTATACTGCCATAAGTTCATTTTGTTTAGGTAAATTGTTATTTTCCCTTGTTGATCCACACTCTTTGCCGCCCTCCAGACATCAAGGCGCCATTCAATGAAACAGCTCAGCGTTCTTCCCACGCTTGTTTCCCTCTGAAGTTCAAGTGTATGGAAAAATAATGCTTTGAATTCATATCATTTTAAAGAAAAACTTTACATTAAATTTTGAATGTAATTCTAACGATATTAATAAAAATAATTAAACTACATAAACATGTGATTCTGAAGTAATTCACTTATATTATTTTATAAAAGTGACTGTTCCAGGATATTCAGCGAAAGAGCTAAAGAGTTGTTGCAAGTTCACTTTGTGAACAGATAGATTGTAAAAATAGTGTAAAATAATTGTAAAATTTAAGAGCGATTTGAAGTTACGGAGATTGCCGAACAATAGGTGGGTTTAATGTGACGTCAGAAATAGTACCACCGCCATCTTCGTGGCCAAAGTGTTTGTCGTCTGCACGGAAATAGCCACCACGTAGCGTTCCGTTACACTTGCGCCAAAGGTACGTTTGTTGTTAGTACTGTGTAAAATGTCGGTAACATTGCATAAAATTAATGACAATGTTCTGCTATCTGAAAACAGCGGTAAATTTTCACGTGTTCAAGCTCTTTGCTCAGTCGACAGAAAAAGATATGAAGAAAAGGGGAAGAATTGCGGTGTAGATCCAGATGAACTGGACTATAACGAAATAAAAAGGGGCCTAAACATTTGGCCAATTATAGTTCACGTCTGTTTATTTACTTGAACCAGTTACCTGGAATCAATTTGTTTTCGTATTTATTAGTGGTTCGGATTCTGCATGAAATATTTACATCCAGTAAAGATTAACCGTAAATTCCAAGGCTCTGACATTACCGTCTGTTTCCCTATAAGTTTGTTCAAGCTCTGTAATTTAAAATGTTTCGTTGTCGAAAACAGTAATTTCACTCCTAACTTTAACAATTTCGAATATGCCAGTCTTCGTGGCGGAGTGTTGACACAGCGTGCTACGATGCCAGAAGTCCCGCGTTCGAATCCCAGCCTGGGCATGAGTGTTCTTTGTGAGTGTCCGTTAAACAATTTCATTGTATCATTACTTATCCTCATCTTCACGATTATCCAAAACTTGCAGAAAAGCGAAGTAAAATAAACCAAATTAATCAATCAATTTGTTAATATGTTTTAACCCTGCAGTGCTTCATTTTTCTGACAGTACGCAAAGCGTACTACCGGCATCTTCTCTCATGTATCGGATAAGAATTAATAACACTTTGTGTTAACGAACGAAATATAAATAATCAAGTACAAATGTTCAATTACCAAGATGAATTTAACTTCGTGTTATCATTTCTATCGTATCAGCACCCAAAAATCAAACAAACAAGCATACTTGTAAGTATGGTTAAACAGAGTTCGATCCATTTCTACTAAAAGTAACAGAGGAAGGTGATGTATAAACTTTCCTGAAAGAAAATGTTCATTAATGTTGGTACAATTTATTCTTGCCAACCAGAGACGGCTTCCTCTGATCAACAATTATCGAGTCCTTTCATATTCCGTGTCGTGAAGTACACCTTCTCTTTTTCGAAAAATTCGAGGATAAACATGAGTTTCTGTTAAACAATAAAATACTGCATAATGTACCATCGTAAACCAGGTTATCAAATCTCCCGCCCGCCCGCTTGAATTCAGTATGTTTACAAGAACCTTACTCAATCATGGCTGCAGATCCAATAGTGCAACAGTTTATGACGTAGATGAAACACACTTATAGAGCTGTCCTATGTTCTTTGCCTAATAGGTTAGATTTTCGAAGGACAGTCCTTTTTTGAGAGCCATGTCCTTCGGTCCACGATGCCACTAAAAAAAATCCTATTATTCAGCAGCGTCCTGCAAACCATCCAGATGACTTCTTTAACCGAATAAAGTCTTCCCTTTCATTAACAAATAAACTTTTCTATGTATGAATAAACTGGAGGCATCGTGTGTTTGTACAAGCTCTTTCCCGGTTCCCTGAAGGAGTAGCTTCTCATCCTTTTTCATTCGCATGAAATGGAATTAGTGCTAAAAACTGAAGAACATTCTTGCTCTGAGTTCATAAATCTCTAGCTACATGCCCTACTTATAAGTGATAGCTAGAATCGCGTGTACCAGGACAAATTCTCCAACCAAAAGAGTGTTAGGTTACTTAGCGACAAATAAAAAAAAGCGAACAAATATCTTACTTCATCACAGAACTTAGAGTGCCACACACGTAAATTTGCCGTTGCGTAGAAACGAATTTTCGTTTCGTCTCCCTCTCTCTTAGCATCACGTGTTCTACCCTGCTCGAAAACCTTCGCTATTGTTGCCACATTGTCATTCCATTCCTGGACACACTCGCGCAAACATCATTGAAAACAATTGAATAGCGATCCAGCTCGCGGTTCCCACCGTTCGGTAGGGACGCTAATGTGGCAATATAGCACGGCGTAGTGCTTGCTTCTTTTATGCAGTGCATGTTCATTGGCTAGCTAGTAACTAGTGTTGCCAACTGTAATAATGAAGCACTATTTCTGTCACGGAAGGGGAAAAGGCAGGTAAAGTGGCGGTGAGTTTTGTTGGATTGGAAGTACCATATTTTTATTTTATACTAAGTATTTGACCGGTTTGACGTTGTGTGCGTGTATTGCGTGTGTGTATGCAAAAGTGTGTGTTTGCTAATGAACGTTAAATTCCATAATGCCTCCAGTTCTGTCGAAGTTGAAATCAAAAACCTTGCATAGCCAAGCTCGGGAAATTCTAAGCAACGTGCACGAGTTCATGAAGGAGGAAGCCAGTCATGGTGTTAGCATCCCAATAAAGCATTTTGGCAAGATAGCAGCGAACAGCAGCAACAAATTGTTCATATTTCATAATTTTGGAATTATTCAAAATAAATAAATTATGTGGCTCCAACATCATTTCAACTCTGGCTCCGGCACGTGTTCTTGTAGAAATTGCATAGAGGAGGCTGTCATTTTTGCTGCTTAATGCGATACATATTGTTTTCTGTGTTAAAATTGCCATGCTTTGATGGGTGACCAAGTCCATAGCAGGGCCGGCGGAAGGGGAGGGCGAACCGTCCCATCGCCCAGAGCGGCAAAATTTGAAGAGAAGAAAAAAATAAGCCTATTGAAAACTGTGATCGAGCGAGATATTCTTTTGCGCTGAATAGTATTGAAATAGCATAAGAAGTCTCATTATTTATTTTATATTTTGATGTTTTAGTTAGGAATATATTGATTTTCAATTTTCCGTTGCTGCGTAATGACCGGGGGAGGGGGGGTCGAAATAGAGCGGCATCTGCCGCCACCGACCAGGGAGGCAAAATGACTAGCACCGGCCCTGGTTCATAACAAAAGAAAAAGCCGCGCAGCTTATCGTCTAGTGGCAGTATATGTACTTGTTATTGTTGTGGAAGCCGGCATCCTTTGTAAATGTACAACAAAGGCAACCGACTGTCGCCGATCTCAGAGAGGAAATAATAATACTGCTTCAGGAGGAGTGTTATGGTGCAATTGTAGCGGTTTAAGACGTTGGCATGTTATTATCTGCCGTCCCAGTTCCATACCAGTGTATACGGGTTTTGGGAGTGAAAAGTTAGAACGCCACCAGTGCATTAATGCAATGAAAAATAATATATATATTTTTTAATTTTGTTTGAAATCACTCAAATAAGGAATCGTATGAAGAAGTCTTCTTTGCAGCATTTTTGGTAATTTTACGTATGTGTTAGTTCATGTTTTGCGAATTTTTAGTCCATATGTATGTAGCTACATACAAAGCCACTTGTTAGTACATATTAATCCTAGTCCTGGTATAATGCATGACGTTTAAAACTCAACGTTAGATAGACCTGAATTCTCTAATTTTATTGTTGTACGTAACAGCTGTGCATCGACGCACTGCAGCGATTTTTCTATCTGCTCCATTAGCAACACTGCTTCTTTAGTTGTTTCGCGCATTGCACGGCAGAATTATCTGCGCTGGACTCTACTAAGTGGGAACATATATGTTCCTTTCCCTAATACAGAATTATCATTTCCCACGCACCACATGAGTGCTTCCAAAGCTCTCCCTTACAACAAACTTCAACTAAAAATTATAACACAAGTATTTCTCTTCGTCATGTACTGTTGAGCCTGATTAACAAAAAATGCCAGATCTAAATTTTACTTTCAGTCCTTGCGCTCAAGGGTGGTTTCAGGGTTCGAATTCCAGATAAGCATGTTTTGTACTTGTCCTTTCTTGCATCATAACAAGCTCTACAAATGCCTAATTTCGATATAACAACTGCAGAGCGCTTTTCCTGCTTTCAACATGTGAACGTTGTTATCTGATTCAGTAATCTAAAGCCCTTGTTCCACTGGTTTGGTTGCTACAAAGTATTTGACTGGTATCTATATTTCGCTGCAGGTTGCAAGCAAGATGTAACAAAATAATAGTTAATGGCATTCGCATAATATGTAATAAAACATGGCCATTATTATTCGGAAATTTATTATGATTCTTCTTTCGCCGAGTGAAAGAATTCACTTTTACGCTAAAATTAACGACACAAAATAGCAGAGTACTGAAGCGGGGCTGAACAAAACGAATAAACAGCGTTCGCTTTCCGTTAACTCCTGATGTGTTGCAAAGCAATTAGCTTCTCTGCTGTACATTCCGTGTGTAAATGAAAGCAGTATTCCAGCTCCCCCCCTTAAAATTGTATGTTTCATTTCTCTCTTATATTTCATTACTTATTCACCTCATTAGGCAGATGAGTATTTAATTAATAGATGGATGAAACTGGTATAGCGATTCGAACCCAATGGTTTTGGTGTTAACAATATTTAGCAATGATGACTTCCTTACACTTTTGCCAGCAGTCAGAACTGAGAGTTAAATTTCTTACTGTGGGATTTTTTTTGTAAGTAAGGACGATGGCATGGAAAACAGCTGATTGCATCGCCCACGCCCCAACCGCCGGATTACTGTTAAAAATTATACACAGCGCTAATTGATTTATCTCATCTTGGTCAAGCCGTAACATCAAAATCATTATATCTATTTTTCTTAGGTGGAGCTGAACGTCTAATCACATCTAGGCAAATATACTTATTTCCTTCCTTCGCTGCTGATAAAGCGTTTTCGCCTTTCAAGTCTATGCAGGAAAATCATGCCTGGTGTACAGACTATTAAGAGAATTAAGAACGTTTCTGCTCTCCCCCTCTCTCCCTTCAAGAAAACAATAAGAATCGCTTTCTTCTTTCATTTCGCAGAACTATATTGAGTTAATCATGATGTACTTGTTACGTGAAATACAAGAACTGTTTTCGGGTGGTCGACTGCAGACAGAGTGAAAGGTTTGATATTAAAAATGTAACAAAGAGGAACGTTTGATACACCATTCAGAGATCAGAGAGGGGGTGACAGGGTATATATGCGAAAGTTTTCTTTGGCAGGTACAGCACTGTTCTTTCGAGCGGAACTATTGTTTAATCAGTGTGATAGTTCCCGATAATTCAAATCATTCGTTGTCTTTGCAATTACAATCGCACACCTCAATGTTATGAAATTAGAGTGACAACACGACCTATCGAATCGATTCTCATGTTTCATTGCAATTGCTTTTTCAAAAACAAAACAAGAACAGAACCATTAAATACCAAAGTAAAATACTTTCTGGCACTCTACAAGTAACAACACCGTTTGCTAAATATTTTAAATCTGTGTACCAGCAGGATGATGGAAAAAATAAGATGCTGAATATTCAATCTTACAGTGAAATTGGTAAACTAAACCTGTCAGATATTAGTCTTAAAAATATCGAAGATGCCATAAAAAATCTTAAGCCGAAAATCTACTGGTTCCAATAAAATTCCGCCTTACATACTTATGGGATGTGGATAGATACTCAAATACCCCCTGCACACGCTGTTGAATCTAGTGCTCTCCATCTCAGAATTTCAAGATATTTGGTTCGATCGATTGATTGATTTTGTGTTTTATGTCCACTTTATGCACAGTAAGGCTAATCGGGACTAGACCTACAGTTTAAAGTGGGATCCGAAGCATTTGTACCTCCACCGGGTATCGAACCTGGAACCCCTTGATTAGAACCCGAAGACGCTACCACTGAGCAATTGGGGAGGCCTCAAATATTTAGAAACTCTTCATCCTCCAATGAAGTAGAACCAACCCACTGGCAATATCCCCAATTCGAAATATGTGTAAAACATTTAATGATATAAATGAAAATGAAAACAGAAAACTCCAATATTGAAAAGAAAAATATTAAAATTACATAAATTACGATGGAACCTTAGACGTGTATGTTTGCTTAATGTGTTGTTTGTCTATATATTTTATTATATTACATTGATCTGTGCAATTATTCAATAATGGTATCTTAACTAGTGTATAATGAACGCAATAACTGGGTATTAGTCTATATCTGTATTACATGTTCAATTTCTGATACAGTATAAATAAATAAAGAGGTTTACTAGTAATTTTTTACTGCAAACATTTACTGCTGTGACTGTGCTAACTTTATCATCATTATTTCCGTACTTAACCCATAATTTGCAAGTTCCATGTTGTGGTTGGAGCTTCCAACTAGCCGAATGGTTAGCGCTCACTCATAGGGTCTTCCATATATGGAGTATACTACAGTTGTAACGTCGTTGCCTTATAATCAAGGAAATTCCTTTTCGATACCCGGTGGAGGCACGTAATGGTTCGGATTCCACTTTAAATTGTATGTCAGTCCTAATTAGCCCATCTGTGCTTGAAGCAGACTTAAAATAAAATTCAAGTTAGCGCTCACGCCTTTCGGTTCGAGCAATCACAGGTTCCCTTACCGGTGGTAGCTGGAATATTATTGTTTCTTCAAGGCAATAGGGGAAATACGTGAAAGCAATACTAGTTGTGGAGATAACCAGATAACAGCGACAATGAGATGTGATGTGCTGGCCACGTGTCAACCACGATAAAACAGATTGGCAGGCCTCCCTTATTCAAATGCTGTTTCCCTACAGAGTTTAGTCTTCGTAACTGTCATGAAGATAATAATAGATAAAATGGGTGGGAAAATGTTAACAAACATATGTATATCTTGATAATTTTTTTAGCTTACACAAGCACAAGAAATTTCTTATTTCTGTAATATCTAGGGTTCAAGCACGGAACGAGTTGTAGTCACTTTTATATCATACTGAAAACGTTTGTTATTCCGAAAAAAAAAATATTTCTTATATTTAAGTCAAGATCCTACGAACTCTAGGAATTGAAGGAAAAATAGGCACGAAATCACATTTTCTTAAAATTTAATAATAACAACAATAATTTATTGTTTCAACAATAGTTGAATAGCATTCTCGCTCAAGAGGAATAGACATATTCACTCATCCCCATCTTTGCAAATTAGCCAAAAATGGCACAAAAAGCGAAGTAAAATAAAGCAAATAAATCAATCAATATTCATTCCCGAAACGCTCGAAAAAAGATTTTAGTTCCAAAGAACATTGCCATAGCTACTCATGTCTGGTGCTTGCGTGCATTAGAAAACCCGTTTATCTTTATTATTTTGATAATAAAATATATTGATTTTATTACATAAACTATCAAATGAACGGGAAACAAAGAATTGATTATAACGCCATTAAGCCTTGTTTCCATTATATGAAAAACTCAAGATGCTGACCAAGGCAGAAATTTATTTTATTTTAAAAAAATAAATTAAACGTAACGTTTCAACCTTCTAGCAAAGTCTTCATCAGACTCTGTATCATGTACAATTTTTTTATTAATTTGTACTTGATACAGAGTCTGATGAAGACCTTGCTAGAAGGTTGAAACGTTACGTTTAATTTATTTTTTTAAAATAAAATAAATTTCTGCCTTGGTCAGAATCTTGAGTTTTTCAAAGAATTGATGGTGAAAATTATTTCAAAATTCATGGTAGGGCAAAAATCCGTGGAGTTTTTATGATGAAAATGTAGAAGTGGCGTTGTGTAAAGTATGCAAGGAAGCTAATGATCAAAAACCATTGAGTTTTGCATCAATGGAAAGAGATCCTTTGTTTAATTTCTACTGTCTTTTTCCAACTGAAAACATGATTTAAGAAAATTCAGCCATGAAACCTTCCGGTGTCGCAAAGAATATTCTCAGAAAAGATAATTTTTTCCGCGAAGTTGTAACCGAAGTGTTTGAGCCCCTGCCAATGTTTTCTAAACGTTAGCGACACTGAGCCGCATTAACAATTCGCCATCCGGAGCAATCGAGACAGCAGCGACACAATTTTGCCGTTTTTCCTTGCAGTTGACGTTAATTATTTGTACAGCGACCTTGAACCAAACTGGAAGTACTTAGGTCGCCACCAACTGCTCCCGTGAATTTCACTCTTGCTGCTCTTGTTTGGAAGAGAACCCGAAAAGCGAGCTCTCAGAGATCCAGCACACAATTCTGGGCGAAAGGATTCCAAACGCTTTGGCGCCTCATAACGGTTATGGGGTCTTTGGTAGAGACTTCCATTTAAAGGGTACATCAGTTTACTGCAGCGAGGAAACAACGCAGCTGCAAGGGTTCTGATAAATCCGTTACGAATTTAACAATCATTCGTTATCGTCATTGCAATTTACGCGTACAATAAATCACTAACCTTAATCCTCATACGTTTTATACTTAAGATTTCGCAAGCGAACAACACACTGGCGTGTGGATGAAGTCCTCTGTGGAGTTTGTGTGCCCTGTCCATGTGTAATAGTGAAGTCTCCCTCATCACCCTTTGATTACAAGGCATCGCAACCTCCCCGATGGTTTAGTTATAACCAGGGCCCGGATTTTGATGACATGTCATCTTTTTTTTCTTGTGTAGTATGCATTGCTCTTTAGTAGGAAAATTCTAGATGTGACGCCCAGGTTACAAAAATGCGATTTTTATTATGCATTTTTTCGTCATATTTTCCATGTTTTAAGTTTTAGGTCATTTCTGCAAGTTTTAGGTCATTTTTTGGTCATTTTTCGCGTTTCACTCACAATATAATTATTCCATATTCAAAAAAACGTACTTACGCTCAAATTTAATTTAGATAAGCATATACGGGCAGTGCAACTCGCAAGTAAGAAGAAATCCACGCAATTGTTACTGCAACAGAGTACATCCATGAAGGTGAATAAATCGTCCGATTTTAACAGAGACTATTGTGAAGCTCTAGTTTCTGCTAACATCCCGTTTTGGACAGTAAACAATGCTAAATTTAAGAGCTTTCTCGAAATGCATTTCGGACGTCCTATCCCAAACGAATCAACCCTTCGGAAGAACTACCTGGTACAATGTTACGACAGCACCATGAACAAGATACGGGGAAAAGTACATGGGAAGAAGATCTTCGTATCCATCGATGAAACAAATGACGTAGAAAATCGTTGCGTGGCTAACGTTGTCATTGGTACGTTGGAGATCGACGGACCAGGTGAAGTCTTTCTGCTCACGAGTGAAGTGTTAGAAACTGTCAATCACTCCACAATATGTAGACTGTTTGAAAAGTGTATGTTTTTGTTACGGCCTGAGGGTATCAGATATGATGACGTCTTGCTTTTTGTGACTGACGCCGCGCCATACTTTGTGAAAGCTGGGAAGTCAATAAAGGCTTTTTACTCGAAAATGGTGCACATTACTTGCTTAGCACATGCTATGCATAGGGTGGCAGAGGAAGTTAGAGCAAATTTTCCTGAAGTGGATGCCCTTGTGTGAAAGACGAAGAAAGTTTTTATAAAGGCTCCTGCTCGTAAAGTGCTGTTCAAGTCCATGGCTCCCGGTGTTCCACTCCCTCGAGAACCTGTCATCACTCGGTGGGGTACCTGGATAGATTCAGCAATTTATTATTGCGATAATTTCCAAGCCGTTAAAACACTATTTTCAAACGGTGAAATTGAAGGACAGCTAGCCTTCATAAAGGCAAATTTCAGTTCCTTAACACATGGGATCACAAGTGTACGGGAGCAAGGTGCAAGCCTCTAAAGTTCTCTAACTACAGTTAGAAAAATTGCATCTCATTTGCAAAGTGTAGGAGGAGAAGTTGGTAGAAGCGTATCGAAGAAAGTGGAAAGCGTTCTTGACAAAAACTCTGGATACAAAACTTTGTGTCGCATTTCTCAGGTGTTGTCCGGTGATTCATTTGATACTTCGTGCATTGAAGAACTCACTGCCACCGATTTAGTGCATTTCAAGTACGCTCCTGTAGTGTCGGCAGATGTGGAAAGGAGTTTCTCCAAATACAAAAATGTGCTGTCCGGCAACAGGCGTTCACTTACTTTAGAGAACCTTCGCATGCTCATTGTTAAGTACTGCAATAACTCTGAATAAGTAAGATTTTTTTATCTAAAATTCAATTACAGAAGTAAGAATTGTGCCGTGCCGTACACTGTCATACGTTGAAACAGAGAAAAATTGTAAGTATTTTTTGTACTGCCATACCCTGAAATAAATAAAAAAAAATTAAGTCACTTTTTCACTTTATAACTATCATACCTTGAAATATAGACAAATTTTTAAGTCATTTTTATGTCATTTTCTTGATATTTAGGTCATTTTATAGGTCATATTTCAGATTTTTTTAGGTCATCAAAATCCGGGCCCTGGTTATAACATCGCCACCGTGTAATCAAGAGGTACCGGTTTCGAGGTTTCGATACCTTGTGGACGCACATAGTTATTCGGTTCGATGTAAAATAAATCAAATGAAAATCAACCGTTGTCAATTATGTAAGCTCCTTGCTTATTTTGCTTGAGAAACGAGCTAGTAAATATTCGCCCTCCCCCTATCCAGATTATTTCAATTTCAAGACAAGGTTCGACTGCTTCTACTTTGACATATTCAGCTCAGAGAAAGCAGACGATTCTACAGCCATTTTTACATTTTGTTTAGTTTGTTTTGAATTTATGTAGTTAAATTAACCCTAAAACAGGAAAAGTGACAGTGATATTCAAGGAGTAAAACACAGAACATTCTCAAACATCGTCATTCCAAGAGAGGACTTCATACGTCCTATTGTCTTACTACACAACAGTATCTGACATGTAATATACTTACAAACATCCGCATAACTATGAGTTTTTAGAGCAATACAGCATTAACTGTCAGTTATGTAAATGAAACAGCACTAAAACTTCCAAAGGAAAACAAGGATAATATGCTTCACAGAAACTAAGAAACCGAAAGCACCTTTAAAATTTTCAGGCTGATTTGTGTGTTTCCCATGTAGCTACATTTTGAACTTTGTTATTACAAAATTTTAAAATTAAAACAAGCAAGTAATAAGTCAATAGTTTTTTGAGAAAAGAAGAAAAGATAGTAAAACTTCTTCAATACAGGAGGTCTAAATGCTTCTATTTTAAAATCATTCAACAATATTTGACTACACGGTGAGAGGAGTGTGATCTGAGCGTTACTTGAAATTAGTTTGTGAATCAAGCTTAATAGGTCGATGCCCTCTTTTCAGTTTTATTACACTTATTTCAGGAAACTTGTAATATCATATGGAATATCAGTTTATTACCTTGTCAAATATAAAAATTCAATCAGACGACGGTCCACCTCCAGTTTGCTCCAATTTGGTTATTTCGGTACGTTCATATCAGTATGAACAAACATGGTACCCATTATCACCCCAAATACGTCAGAAAAAAAGAAGTTCAAGAGCGCGTTCAGTCTATTTCTTTTTTCTTAAACTTCTTTATTTCAACAAGTTTGTATCAATATAATAAAGCTCTAACCCGATTATCAGCATACAACTTTCAGAAGTAGAGAAGTTCGAGTAGTTTTTATTACGGCAAATCCCACTGAACAGTATACCAGAGTTCGTTCATTCTAAGACTATGCATTGCAAGGCTGAGCCACAGTTCCCCGTGCCATGAAGACACATTTACGAAATTTGGTCCTACCCCCACATTCTCCCGGCCACTTTGAAGGTGATGCAATCAGCAACACATAAGGTTGTCCCCGGTACTCATAGATATAAGGCTAGGTGGACCCCAGGGCCGCTTTGTGCGGGGAAAAGGCCTGACAAATTCCAACCTTTGATCACCCTCCCCGGGAATTGAACCCGGTTTTTCCGCGTGGATGTGAGACTCCCTACCGTCTAGACGACCGCGACTCTATAGACTATGTAGTAAGCAGAATGAAATAGTCAGAAACGGTGGAGACTCCCCGATGGCGTAGTGGTATCGTCGTCATCTTTCATCAAGGGATCCCAGGTTCGATACCCGGTGGATACAGATAGTGGTTCGGATCCCAATTTAAATTGTAGGTCCAGTCCCGATTAGCTTTATTGTGCATAAAGTGGACTTAAAATACCAACTCAATCAATCTATAATATAATCAAGGCAAGCTTGAATACAGGCTGTACGCAGGATTTATTTTTTTCACGGGCGGTGCAGATCAGAAAATATGGAACAAACAATATAATCTAAATGCTGCTGAATTGATTGAAGTACGTTATTTTACGTTGCTTCTCTGACACTTTTTGTTAATGGCGACGATGAGAGAGGGTGATCTGATGAAAATGATGAAGGGACACTTACAAAGAATGCCCGCCAATGTTCAGGCCGGAATTCGAACCCGGGACCACTGGAGTCATAGCGCGTTGTGCTAACACTCGTCACGGTGGTCAGTGAAATGCTGTTGGAACATTTGATGCGACCACCCAGAATGGAGTAGTGTTGCACCTAAACGCACAAGTATAAAGTTGAAATATTATGGTCCAAAGTATAGAAAAAAAATCAACATCCATTCCGATCCGACAATCGGCAACATAGTCGCTTGCAGACAAACGCTGTCACAGAGCGTACAGCTTGGTGCTTACTGTATACATTTATTTCTCGGATTCTCTATTCGAAGAGTATAACAATGTTTTCAATTTCCTTTAATTTTCTTAAAAACCGAAAAACCATGATAATTCCATGTTTTAAAAATAATATACAGAGTGAACCAAAAGTAGGTGGAGAGCAAGTCTACAACAAGAGCCTCAGCAGAATTGAGTATTTCACAAACTTCTATTATACGAATCCTGAAATCTATTGGGTTGAAACCTTATCGTCCACGGCTAATTCATGGCAGATTGGAGTATGATCCAGACAGTAGCGAGCGAGATCATGCTGAAAATTATTATTTCCTGTGCACCTACTTTTGGTTCAATCTGTATTTAGAAATTAAATGATACGTATTAGGAACTATTATTAAAACAAAGAACATACATAAATTTGAATTAAACAAAATAAAAAAAATATATATATATACTAAGGTTCCAAGAAGTCTGGACAGAGATTAAAAAAAACAAAAAAAACTCAAACTCAACTAAATCGTGACGTTGCATCAATGGTTATAACTCAATATCGCATACTGCAGAGTTCAGGTGCTTGTTTCTCTCCACAACAAACATATTGATTTATACAAATAGAAATTCTTTCAAAATCTAAAAATTAAAAAAAAATAATAATATTTTTTTAAAATATAAATGCCTGTATTACCTTAGTGGGATTATATAGATTTCCATAGTTCGAGAGGATTGCATGGTCCCCTTGCCAGGCATGTACCATGATCAATATTTTATGCATATTATTATAAATAGTATTGTGCATATATTTTCTTTGGTACTGTCATTCAAAGTTATGATCCCAATATAATACTCGCCTTCCAAAAAGTTCGGCGGAAATAACCATTGACTAAACAACAAATATTAAATAGGTTTATTTTCACTCTTTAATTTTAGAATTTCATAAATCTTTAGGGGTGTCCGGATCACCTGGACCCCCTTCTAAATATATCCTTGCCCATGCCACTCGGCACGGACCTGTTTTAACCAGTTTACTACTTGCAGAGGTGTAGAAGTTCAATATGGCGACTATCCATTTCCGTTTTTTTTTTTTTTTAACTCGCATATTTGAACGAGTTCATATTAAGAATAGAAAGCTTCATAGCTATTATGAATGTACAGGTTTCAGTAATAAATAACTTCAACATGGTCGACTTTCCCTTACTTATCGTTTCGCCATATTAATATACCCAAGGTAACATAAACTAGCAGCATATTGCTTTTTAGTTAATTTAATTATATATATCTCCATACTTTCATTGTAGACTTGGTTTTAACATAAAATCTTGTGGTAAATCAGTCGCCTGAGGTTCCTCGTTTGGTTGGTCTCGTGCTGGAAATTTTGTTGCACATTGTTTCGATGAGTCATCCGTCACGTGATTTTTAGTTCGCAGCGGGTTTCACACACTCAGATGTCGCCACCGTCGTGTTGTTAAACACAAAGTGTTTATGCTGACTGGTGCCAAACATCGAAATTTGGAACCTTTCACACGAGTGTGTGGCTTTGACCGGTCTGTAACCCCGAAACTAAACTGCGTTAAAATTAAATTTTTCTGGTGTAATTTAGCCTGTAGATTACGAAAAATTAATTAGTTCAAAACGAGGAACCACGAAAAGTTCCTCGTTTCGAAAAGTTCCCACAAGTGTTGGTGTTAAAGCCGATTTGGTTCCTGCTTTTTCACGGTACGACAACGCACACACACACACACACACACACACACACACACACACACACACACACACACACATATATATATATATATATATATATATATATATATATATATATATATATATATATATATATATATATATATATCGTTTCACGGAAATAAACAACTTGACTGTCCTCAGCATCTTTTACAAATCTTTTGTGGCACCTAAAATTGAATACTGTTCTCCGATCTGGTCTATGGCATGCCCCTCAAATTCAGATAGACTAAATTCCGTCCTAAATTTATTTCCTGGCCATTGTCCGTCCACAAAACACTTGCAAAAGTCCATCCTCCTGCAAATGTTAAATATCCAAACTCCTCAAGAGAGACATAGACTGGCTGACCATATATTTCTACATAAAATAGTGAATGGCAACATCAGAAGTGACCGTCTTCTTCAGGAAATTCACTTTCGTCTGCCTGCCCGCTCAACAAGAAGCACTCAACTTTTTGCTTCTCAGAAGCCGAGATTGTGCCTGATCCAGCGCTCTCTGTTCCATAGACTGCCCAGCGAATATAAGAATCGAAGAAGCCCAATATACATTTTTGAAAATCTGAACCATTTTAGAATAAAGTTAACTAAAAGTATGTAAGTCTCTTAACCACATGTAATTTTTCTATGTTATTATTTTTGTTGTATTATGTTATTATTTTTGTCCTTATGTTCTATAAAATCGTTCCAATGTAAAATGGCTAACGCTGTATTTGGAATCTTCTATTAAATAAAAAAATATACATACATACATACATACATACATACATACATACATACATACATACACATATATGTAAACTCGGCGCAGAACAGAGTACGTAACTTTCAATGCTAATAAAAATTAAAATTACACTCTTAAATTTAGGTATAAAAACTATAAAAAATAGTACCCTTCTGGTACAAACCTTTATGGAAAACTTTACGAACATTAAGTGCGTGTTATTTTTTAAATATAAAAAAGGTACAAATTGTCTTTTCTCTTTTTGAGCGGGGTAGAAAGGGGTACCGTGTTTCAATCCCGACCTGGGCGTCTCTTCTTTGTGAGTGCCCTTCATCAATTTCGTCATATCATCACTTATTCTTATCGTCGCGATTAGCCAAAAGTGGCAGAAAAAGTGGCGCTGAGTAATACAAATCAAAGCATATGTGTATACACGAGAAAGCATATTATGTGTGTACTTACGAGGTAATATGCTTTCAGAAACAGGTTCTCTGAAAAAAACAAAAAAACTTCCAAGTTATTTCGAGCTATCCCTTCAGGAATAACCTTTTAATCACTGAAACAAGAAGCTGCTTCAGGTTGTAGTTACGAACATATATTTTTCGGTATCGGCATTTCCCAAACAAACACAAAACGGGAGCAAAGTTCAGTCGTTCCGGATTCAAAACGAGAACAGAGTTCCACCTAATCCAATTAAAACAAGTTGTGTCCCGGCGGTTACAGCATCACATCAACTTCCGGAATCCCAGTCGCTGCCAGCTCCGCTCGCCGTGTTAACATTTTCTCTCTTGATTGGGATCACGAGTTGCAGATCTCGCTGACGACAAGCTTCTCCTCACCGGAGGCGTGAATTTTGGTGGAAAACGGGATGGGTTTATAGGAGGAGGGGACGATCGAATTGAGTGGAACCATTGTTACGTAACTCTTGTCCCAGATGCGTCATTCGTGGAAACTAGATTTCGGTTCACGGCCCTTGTTAAGGTAGATCTAGAACGAACTCCAAATTCGAACATTTCATAATAATTGTTATTAAGTGGGGGGTTGTCAGACACTGATTTTCTCCTCCGGACCATGTCGTACAGTTTGTGTTCTAGCCGACGCTCGGGAAGAATTGTAAACAATTGTAAATGTCCTACGTGCATCACATAATTTCCATTAAGATGAAAAGTGATAGATTCGCACCAGATGTGGATATATTTCAATATAGTCGGAATGAGTAATTCCTCTCAAACTAGAGGTATTTTCCATTCATACCGCGGGCGCCTTACATGCTGGCAAGGGAAGTGGGGAACGGGGAAGCGACCAATCCGGGGTGATAATAAACACAGCAGCCTGTAGAACGAGGAGAGCGCAGCACATCCTCCCGCGACGTCGTAAATCTCGGCGCCACCGCTGTTGTCTGGTTGGTCTGCTGCGTATTCCCCGCTCCCCACTTTTCTTGCCGGCATGTAGGCTGCCCGCCGTAACCCTAGACAAGACCTATAACGGCTAATCAAATGGAACTGCTTCGACTTTTCCGACGACAAGTAAAATTTTCAATCCGTCATCTTTCTGTTCATGTGTTTTTCTACGCCTTCGAAACTTTGATATTCCCAAGAGAACAAGTAAAACAATACATCCATAAGCCTAATGCTAAGTTTTCTCACCCTCCTTCAACCATTCAGCGCACGGGCCTCTCTATTTCTTCAACTCGCCGCGGGGATAGGTCAATGTTGGAGGAGCTGTTTAAAGTCTTTCCACAGAAACTTTCTCTACTGCCATTAAGTAAATACGTACGTCTTCCACTTGGAGAACTAGAAAATTAGGGTAGATTTATGTATCTCCTGCGGACATTATTTTCTCTTCTGTAGATTATGTAAAGTGGAATATCTAAATAATTTTCTCGCAGCATATGCAAAAAAGCTTTGGTTGTAGCTCCGTGAAATTCCAAACATTTTTACTAATTAGAAATTTATAATTATGAGTTGACAAAAACTTACATTTTGAGAAAAATTGGCTCCTCTGGACAGTATGTATGGAAACACACGGAGAATTGTATTTGATTCTAAGTTTCAGGATTTCGTACTCAATAATTCATTTTAAAATTCATTAATTTTGAAATTGAATACACAGGTGTATATGTCAAGGAATTTTTATTTGCTCAATTTTTGTAGTGATAAAAATAATAATATAATAACATAATAAGCCGTGAGGGGCAGAGCCTCCCTACCGACTGCCAGCCTCACTCCCACCTTCCGAAGTGGGAGATTATCCAACCAGTTGCGGGGTGACGTGTGGTCAGCACGACGAACCCCCAGTCGTTGTTGTCAGTTTCCGCGTTCGGTTTACGCTACTCATTCGCAGCTCCCCAATTTTCTCAAGATGATGGATGGCACCGGTCCCATACAGAGTGTCCCAAAGCATGACGCCTTAGATCGCACGGCCACTATAAATACGTGTGCTCTCTATTTTGTCATATGGTTCTACTGAATGGGATAGTGTGTCCTACTTTTTTCTAATACTGATCTGGCAACCTTAAGTTTATCGGACTCATCAGCTGGTTGTGTCAACAAGCACTATCCAGTAAATGTCAACAGCAAAAGGAGAGAATTTAGTGGGCTATGCTACCAAATGGTAGCAGAATTATCTTGACATGACAAGTGGCAAGCCGATTTCTTAGAATCTGTTTAGGCTGCAGTGATAAAATTTATCCAGTTCTAAGTGCTGTTCTATACTACGAGGCTTGCCCGGAAAGTAAAGATACAAACACATTTGCACGTTAGGGGAAAAATGTGTACCAAAGTTGGCAACATTGGCAGTAACCGTGATCCATACGACGAGGATTGGGAGTGAGTCGTGAGTGCTGCGCTGAGTCTTGTGCGAGGAACACGCGTTGGAAATATCAGCGGCGATACCGAATCCCGCCAAGTGCGAAGTGCGCGCCGTGATCAGGTTTTTGCAGGCACAAGGAAAGCGTCCATCGGAGATCCACCGAGAAATTGTGACTGTGTACGGGAACGTAATGAATCGTCAAAATGTGGCGAAATGGTGCCGTGCCTTCGCAGGAAGTCGACGTGATGTTCATTATGAAGAGAGAAGTGGGAGGCCGTCACAACAAACGGAGAGGCATGTTGTCAAGTGGAATCCGCTTTATTCATGACAACACCCGCCCCCATGCAGCGAATGTCACCAAGGATCTGCTTGCAGTTTCAATGGGAGGTCCTTCCCCATCCGCCATACAGCCCCGACCTTGCACCCAGCAACTACCACCTGTTCCTGTACCTCAAGAAAAATCCTGGTGGAAAACACTTTGCCGACGACGATGAAGTCAGGGAAGAAGTCACAACTTGGTTCCAGATGCAGGCGGCGGATTTCTACGATTCAGGGATACAAAAACTTGTTCCGCGTCTGAACAAATGTTTGGACAATGCTGGCACTTATGTGGAGAAATAGCTTCTGTATCAGTGTATCAAGTGTAATTTTAGTTGCGAGCAATACATTTATTTTATATCTTATTTTTAGTTTGTATCTTTACTTTCCGGACAAGTCTCGTAGTTTGTAGTGGCATAAACTAAATTCGAGTTTCCACTTTGTCTCCATGACAGCCAAATATTCTATTCCAATGGTTCCCAAAGTGTGAGCCCTGGGGCGCCGCGAAACGTCCCAATATTTTCCCTGAAATGATATGATTGTTCCAAATATGTGCTTTTTTAGTACTTTTTACAGACGAAATGTTTCTGAATTTGAAATAGGCTATGTGTTTATTTTCAAACTTAAGGCAAGCAACCTAGCCACACTAACTTAGCGTTGCAAGTGTTAGATAGGCCGACATTCTGACTTGGGCGCCGCGGAAATGTCTTGAAACCCTAAGGGCGCAATGAAACGAGAAAGTTTGGGAACTCCTGTTCTATACATTTTTCAAAGTTTAAGTATTTCCAAAACCATTCGAAATGTATATATGGAAAGTTGGTACACTGAAGTTCTTCAAATTACCAGCCAACGCTATATACGTATATCTATCTACTATAACCCTCTGCCCACAAATAAGGGTACCATTGGGTGACGTCGTGCCAATTTGATTGGCTGGCGTGCTCGGATACTCCAGGAGGAAACTTAGCGTGTGTGGGGATAAATATCCTTATTTTCTACATTTCACCTCTAAACTTGGAACATTGATGATGGAAATATTACGTAGTGCAATGCACTGTTAATAAGAATTATTATTCACCGTCAACAAATGATAACGATAGCATTAAGGTTTTTGAATATCGAGAACATTCTGGGTGTTCCACTCGGAGATATGCCACTGGTTGCCGTGTATCCAGATTAGTATAATAATATAGCAATTCTCAATTTTTCAGGATTGAAATATAAACTTGATTTATTTTAGGATCAGCATTCGAAGTGAGGGACACTAAATCATGTCGGCGGAAACAACATCGCTAAATCATCTTCCTCCCACGCAACAGAGAGAGACACCAAACACCCACAATCATAAATTATTTGAACGAGTTTTGTCCCCCTTGCGTACCACTGTTGGTTTAGACTTACAGCTATGTCTATATCTACTTTGGCAAACCGCCAAAATTTTCGGATAAATCCGACAGCTAATATTTGCCGATTCCCTCCGAACCGGAGCACTTAAACCCTATTGTGTTTGTGGAAGCACGGTATCCCATCTTCCAGATATGGGGAAAACCTTTTGACGAACGTTTATGTTGGGTTGAATTTATCTTTCGTGCAGGGATAGTGGGTGGATCGTGGGGGTTGGGTATTTAATCTGCAATGAAGAAGACTCTGTTTTGTTCATTGGCGTTCATTTTATATCCTTGACAGTCATATCTACTTGCCACAAATATTTTGTTGACAATCAAATAACTAACTCCCTCTCGAATGTTTGCTTTCAACAAAACGCGCCACGTTCTCTGTAGTACCACAGAAGGTGTTACTATGTTCTGAAAACTGCTTTGACACTTTTGAATGCCATTACATTTCATTTGCAGAAATATATTACTAGTAGTGCTGTTATTACTATTTTTCAGTTTAATATTAACTAATGCCAGCCTTCGTGGCGCAGTGGTTAGCACAGCGATATACGATGCCAGGGTGTAGGGTTGAAATCCCAGACTGGGCATATGTACCCTTTGTGAGTGTCACTTCATCAATTTCATCATATCATCACTCATCTTTGCCACTAGTCGAAACTGGCAGCAATGCAAAGTCATATAAACCAAATCAATCAAGCAAGCAATATTGCTTAATTCAAGAGAAACAACGGACTGCACAGAACTTGCATGATACCGAAATATTTCGTGGCATCGTATGAACAACTAAAAATAATAATTTCCATAACCAATTATTTTAATATCTTTCCATTACAAGAACACGCAAAAACGGCTCGCCACTCGTTTAGCACATGTCCCCCAAAAGGACTGCGTAGAGGTACACACTTGACCAGATGAAATAAACGAAATGAAATATGCTTAAGAACCCATATACGTCGTGATTGAGAATGTCAGACACGCAAGGGAAGATGGAACTTACCCTGTTCGGGCACGCAGTGTGTGTGTGTCTCTCTCTCTCTCAATATCTCCAACTCTACTCTTCCTCAAAGCGATCTGATCCGCCCCCTTTTTCGATCACTGCTGGCCCTTTTTGTCCTCATATTTCGCAATTACATTCCATTCACCCCGGCAGTGACCAGACCTTTACCTGAGAAACTCCATCTTTGAGTTGCGAGACTCATACCTGCACCGATAGACATTCCACGAGTTAGTTATTACTATAACTGTGAAAATGTCACTATTAAATATCAGGGTCAAGTTTTTGACGCATCTACCTTGATTGGGATATCTTGGGGAAATTTCAGGATGTTTCCTGGGTGACGTGAGGAACACATCCCACAAAGTTTCTCTTTGCTATTTCTGATTAAAACCTAATGCACGTGACCATTTGGGGCAATGTGCCTACATTCAAATGTGTGCTGTTAATACGTGTCAATGGAGAGTTGAGGAAATTGTCCTTAACAGCGCATAAGCACGTTTGATAGTTGTAGGACAGGCGTCAACGCCCTACAACAACACCGGCTAATAATGCCCATGGCCAAATCCTCCATACGCATATGCGAACCATCACGGTATCCGCCTGTTTTGGTCTTTTCGTGTCGATACACGTGACCATCCAGCCTGTAAACGTGGGATCCACAGCAAAAACAGCGGCAGCAATTAATTCCACTTATTCTCGCTCTGATAAGCATGCAATTTACGTGTTTGCGGCGAAATCCGACCAAAAAAATGTTTCCTGGCGCTTTATAGTCGGCTTAACTCCAACGATTAGTTTGCGACAGGAAAAAAAAGAGCCAAGCGAATGTCCCTTTATTCCGCAAATCGGCTTTGCATTTTTCACAGTGCAATTTCGGGAATGTGCAAGGGGAAAAAAAAGTTGCGAAAAAAAAGTTAATTCGGCATTTAGGGTTTTGCAAACTATGTGTGTACTCATTCTCTCTGTGCAAAACAAGCCACCTTCTTTATGATTGGAGATTTGATGGTTTCTTGTTTTGTTTTGAAGTTATGTTTGCAGGTGCGATTATTTGCCAAAGTGCACTTTCGGAAACAGCAACATAGAATATTCAGATTAGTCAGCAATGTAGGTATAAGGATGCATGCATAGACTTTTAAAATAGTGCCTGACCTTTTAAAAATATTACTTCTAGCTGAGACGTTAAGTGTTCGACTCGTGATTCCGATTTCCACATTTTCACATGGAGCTTAGAAAAAACACTACATATGGTGACCAAGGCAGTCTAATATATATATATATATATATATATATATATATATATATATATAGCACTTTGATTTGAGGTTAGAGGAAAATCCTGACAGAGGGTTAAAAAGTCACATTGTTAGTGTTTTTATTGTACAGAAATGTAGACTGACTTGATCAGCGTATGTAGTGTTTTTTTCTGTCATAGAAATATGGCTTAATCAGTGTTTCTGTAGAATAAATGCTCCGCATCTTATTCATTGGATGGTTTCATCATGACCTAACACCCATATGTACATATACAACAGTGGCGTGCGGTGATAAATCAGGCAGGGGAACAGGTCACCTGCACTCTCCCCCCGCATGGGTGTCTTAATATAATACAGTAGATCAAGTAAAATTCAACCCTTATTGAAATGAACCAAATAAATATACGATACATATACTGTATTACAAATTGTTAGAAGTGACAAACATGAGGCACGTTAAAATTATATGACAATAATAATTTTAAAGCAAATGTGATATAATATAAAGAAAACATTAAAAATAAAATTGTTGATGCGCAACAAAGAAAATTTTGATATAAATTTTTGAGTGATCAGAGGAAAAAAAATAATGTTTTGTCGGAACCTGTTTCATCTCTTTATTCGTAGATTAAGTTGACGTTTTTTCATAGAGTTGAGTATTCTTGTAATTCAAACGTCCTCAATGCAATAATGGTACACAGATGGCGGAGTTTTTTCATGACGTTCGCTAGATTAGTAGAAGTTGTTAATGTGACAAAACCCGAACTGTTCCAGACTCCCTTCTCAGGATTAAACAAGGACAACAATATAATTTGCCACTGGAAGAATATCCAGTTAATAATTTTACAGAGCTGTAGTAACTCGTTTGAAAATGCCTTGTGTATGATTTCGTTTTAGTTTTTAATTCAGTTAGGATGTGTCTTGATTTGTTATATTATATGCAAAGTTCAATGAACTAAAGGCTTTCGTCCTCAGCCGGTCGATCATACAACACTCGCAAAATTCGCTTTCTTGTCCTGCCACTGCGTGCCTTGAAACTTTGGTCTTTGGGTTGGTGGAACAGGTGGATGTGAGCTGTTCCCTCGGAAGCTACTTCCCAGCGTTAGTCAAGGTATTTAGCAGACGCTTAGACTGTAGAAGATTTTTCCAGTTCGTTATGAATGTCAGACGCAAGTTCTCAACGAGATTAGGAAGTTATAGGCTTTCTACACTCAAATGTATAACTTGTGACGCTATTAAACTTCAGCACATAGCAAAAACTGGAAGAAAAGCGAATCCGCAATATCTATGAGGGAACAGCTAGAGTGTTCAGCTTCCGTGGTGCCGTGGGGATCGTTTACCTTCGCGCGTGGTCGGAAATACTCGGCGTCAGACAGTAGAGGGTGAGAACCATGATGCGTTGGGGGTAGGTGACGTAAACAAACGTCCAGCTACGGTGAAAGATTTTCTTCAGCGTTACTTTTGGAAACGTTGATTTCGGGAGAATGAAGTGTTCTTATTATGTTAATATAAATAATTTAAATAGGTCAAAAGCGCGATAAATAGGAGGGAACAGCCTGTTCCCTCTGTTCCATGGAGGGACCGCCACTGATATACAATATACATATATCCCTAATCACACCATATCGCTTTGTAATCAAGGGGTCTCGGGTTCGATTCCCGGTGGATGCACATAGTTGTTCGGAGACCACTTTAAACTGTAGGTCCAGTCCCGACGAGCCTTACTATGCATAAAGTGGACTTACAACACCAACAATTAACCAACATTGACTCACTGACATAAATATTCTCCATAAAGGAAATCCCGGAGGAAAAAAATGCTTCATTACCACCGTTCACGAAATTGTCTGAAAACACCGAAATATTTTTTTAAAAAAATCACTCGCTGTAGTTTTTGGGATGAAAATGCCCTTTTTGGCGTTTCCAGGGACGAAATCCAATTATTTTTTTCTCAGACTTTATCCTCGAGATCAACAATGAGGCAGATGATTGAATTCCAAGTTAGAAAACGTGCATCAAACATGAGTGACATCTACATAAGAAGATTCAGTCCATAGACTACATGAAAACAGTTACATACTATAGTCCCAAAATTACAAAATTGCTGCATGATGGCTTTTTAAATTAAATGTTTAGGAATGTAACACTGACGTGTTTGACATATTAGTTGTTGACCATGATAACGAACGTTGCTAGGGAACTTAAAGAAAGGTTATTTTTACTCAGAAAACTAAGTGTAAGTGATTGATACTTGTATTTTAGTATGGATCTATTGAATTCATTTATATAAAACATGTGACTATTGTGAAACGCACAGTACTTACTCAGTTTATTATTAAAAAAATAGACAATAATAGTTTAAGTCAGTGGCATCGTTGGATATACCTCATTATTTTTTAACTTGTCGTTTCATTATTTTCTCTTCTATTTTCTATATTCTACTTTTAGTTTTTAAAAAAGCTTTTTTTTTTTAGAAAAATGTAATTCTATGTTGTTACGAATTACAGAATACTTTACAGTTAAGATGCTTTCTTTCTCTAAGGAAAAATTTTCGAATACGTTTCTACCAAACCACACTTTACTAATGTTATTAATGCTAAGGTAACAAGTTTTAGAACTTAAGTACAACTCTCTGGTCACGAAATTTCACAATAGCTAAGTATTTTTCATTTTTTCTCTGGTTTTGATGTACATCGACTTCAGGAAGGCACTGTGGGCAATATGGGCCCCAAACGGTGATGGCTTGTTCAAATTACGTTTATGAATGACGGTTATTGTCAAAGTGTAGTGATGTGCCGTTAAAGTTCATGACTGGGTACATTCTGCTGTTCATTGCTGGGCGTTATTAACGCTATACCATTAGTTCAAATCCTACAATCAGCTTCCTTTTTTACCATTCGGGACAATAAATAAGAAGAGGATGAATTGAGTGATATGTCTCTTATACGGGGATAAGATGGGGAAAATAAAGTTACTCCGAGTCGCACAATATGCATGCAGATTTTATTTCACCCATCAAAACCCATGCTAATTTCCCTATGCTCTATCGTAGGAGGGACAAAACCTCCCCAATCTCCTACGTGTCCACCCTTCGTACAGGCTTAGCAGGCTATAACGGACGCTTACCCCTTCCGGGTTGAATTTTCTCCGCGGCCATATTCATGTGGAGGCTTTCCACCATGAAATCCACATGATAGACGAGAGGATTTACCCAGAGTTCACCGCGGTCCGAACAAAAGACGGATGACTAATTGCTGGACGAACCGACTCCCGCCTCCTGCGCTTGCAGTGTTGCCGCGTGCATCAGGAGCAAAATTTGGTAGATGACAAACATTGTGCGTGCTGCATGCTGGGTAATTTGCTCCTGTCAACAAGAATTGGTCCCTTGATGCATAACTATGACCAGAGACGGGGAAAACAATTCATCATATCCCTGCCCCCTGTTGCATTGTTGCGACCAAATTTATCCATTGTTGAGCTCGTGTACCTATATGACGGTTTAAAGAAGAACAACCATCAAGCGATGTTTTTGCAGCGGCCTGGTGAGATTAATTGAAAATTGTCAGTCGTACTGGTTCATAATAAAAGGGTAAGTAATGTTAAACATGACCGGGAAAAAGGGTTAGAATTAGCATAATTAAAATGACAAATAATCGAACGCAGCTCTGTTGAATTTCAAAAACAACATCCGTAACAACCAACAATAATTTCCTACAAATTGTTTTTACAATCAAAACAAAATTCACAGACTGTTTGTTTGTGAATCATTTGAAAAATTAGCCATTGTGCATGTCCTTTTAGGAGAGCCATTATCTGACTTCGTTTTTACAATAATATTTAAAGCACGAAATTTTTCACCATAAGAGTAACATGTGCTGATCTGTTGCCTGAGGTCTCATATTGTAGATACGCTTTGAAAAAGTGTATAAATTGTTGAAAGGAATAATAAGAAAACAAGTTTTAAAGGGTAGAAATTTGCTTTAAAAGGGATTTCTTTTGTTTAAAAAGTTACGAAAATATTGAATAATAACCGTTCGAAGGACTGATTAATATTTCAGTTTAATTATTTAGTGTGTATGCTATTAATTTTTTGCATACACGTCAATTGTCCAAAGTCTCCCTCTAAATTCGATATTCCGACATAAACCAATTAGTAAGTTTCCAAACATACTATATCCACTTGATTTGTATTCTTCAATTTTTGCCTTTCGGAACCTAAACATTTTATAACTAAAACAATGAAGCATTTGTAAATAGTTGCAAAAAATGAGTTAACAACAATTCAAGAAATGTTACTTTACAATTACGAAGACCCACTGAATTTGAACTATGATTAATATATGTAGAGATAATATTTCACCTCTTAACTAACAGAATTATGTGACATCAGATATATACTAATGTATTTATCATTCTGCCACCTATGTTCAAAATTTAGACTGTAAAACAATAGAATCTACATTCAGTAGGTGAAGAGGAATGCTCACTGGCATGGGCGTCGGGAGGGTGGAGGGTCGAACAAGTCCGTCGAACCCCTCTGGAAATTAACATCCTTCATTTCAAGTTATAAAAAAAAAGTTTGGTACTTTCATTGTTAATAATAGAAATAAAGTTCAGTTAGTTATTGTATTCGAACAGAACAAAGAAATAACAAATGCGCTAAATCAAAAACAATGAAAGGGAAATACAGGAGCTAGTGTATATTTCATCATCTGCCATTTAAATAATAGTGAATAAATAATATGAACAAATGGTTTCACAGTTTTCAAAATTAGAAAAATTAGACTTTCATGTAAAAGGGCACAAAAACACTACCTATGGCTAAAATGTTCTACTAACTTTTGAAGACTTATTTCTTTAAAGAAGAACAAGGTGTGTAAAAGTTAATAAAGATTGATTGTTTTAAGTCCACTTTATGCAGAGATAGGCTAATCGGGACTGCTTACAGTTTAAAGTGGGATTCGAACCAGTATGTGTAGGTTTCTAATCCATAAACCTGCACAAAAATACCCCTAACAGACGAATGTTGTCCCTCTGCTTGTATCTATGTACATACGTCCGTCTGACCCCAAAATAAAATAACTCCATCGATCCATCTGTGTGGCCATGAGAGGGAACAACTTCTCAAAACATATCTCTTGAGTTCACGAAAGCTGTCATATGTGAAACTATAAAATATTTTCCTCAATTGATGACCTAGCAAATGTTAGATAAGCACAATATAAATTATTTTGATTGGCCCATCCGCCTATCAATTAATTTTGTACTTGCGATATCAATTTTATCAATCTTCCGTTGATTTGTCTATTCTAATCTAAGTCGAAACTAATCGATGCTTAGACAAAAACTATTATGAATGGAAATATAACATTTATTCGACAGACCCATACCCAGTGATGTGCATCTACGCGTAAACAACGATAGTCTACATTCTACACGTAGACTATTTTATACACGTAGATTTCGTAATCTATGTAAACAACATGACGAAAGGTGATAACTTAGCAAAGTGCGCCGTGGAATTAAAAAAAAATTATACTGCGTATCAGTTGCTGATGTGTGTGGAGAACTTTTTGTACTCTTTCTTCCAAATTCTAACAATTTCTCACCTAGGAAGAAACCTTATATAGGAAATATTCTAGTGTTTTATGGGAAAAAGACCACTCTTGGCTCAAGACTGCCATCTGTTGTTTTTTGCACACTATTTATCTTCATCCATAGTTGATAATAGAAGAGACGAGAAATTTTGTTGTAAGTAGGATTCTTTTCATTTCGTTACGAACCAGTATAGTTGAAAATTTCACTTTCCTTTCATGAAACCCTTGAAAATTAATTTTAATGCACTTTAGATTGTCCACGTAGTCTATGTAAACTACAAACCAATGAAATCTACGCATAGATTACGTGTAGACAACACATGTAGACGTTAACTTATAGTCTACGGCACATCACTGTCCATACCTAACACTAATTGTATGTAACATGATACAAACTATCTTGATCTTAATATCTGTCTATAACAGTCAAACAGTCCAAGAGGGAACTGAATATAATCTATGTAAATTGAAACTTCGGTATCTCAAATTAATTAATAAAATCTATGAGTTTAACTCTGTCTGTTGTCCATTCAAATTCTAATGTGCGTACGTTGCTAGGTTTTTTATACAAGTGGATATCATTTTACCTTCAACTTCACCTACCGGCTCCCGTGGTGGAGTTGTTAGCATATCGCACTACGATGCCAGGGGTCCCGGGTTCGAATCCCAGCCTGAATATGGATGCTGCAACTAAGCTGTAAAAAAGGCCCATTTACTCATATTCAACACGCTCAACCTCAACTGCATAAAGCAGGATCTACCATACAGAGGCACAGTGAAAGCAAGCTGTTATCAGAGTCCATTATTCTAGGAAATTAGTTACGAATTCAAAACCAGAAACTTAGATCTTTTCCTTTTTATTTTAACAGTGCAAAGTACTTTTATAGAATTGTAACAATCAAAAGTAAATAAATTCCCTTTCTTTATATATCCATAATCACACAACTGTATGATATGCAACTGAAATTTATATTCTACAACTTAAATTGACAAGTAATTAGGGGTCAATGCGTGTATAGTGAATGCGGCCATACGACTGAGAATTCTAAGAATAGGTTCCTCAATACCCAAACTAATAATAATTTAATTAGAAGTTAGAATAACAAACCTAATATAGGGTAAAGAAATGAACAAATAAACTATAGAATTTTAAAGGAACCACACTACGTAAATTCCCCATCATATCGCCACACTTACCATACACGTTTACAGTCAGAGCTACACCGCTCTTTCCCCCAGTGACCGTTGCCTCAAGACAAACCGTGCTAGTTTTCTCCTGGCGGCTCTTAGCATAACAGCCAATCAAATCCAGGCATGACATCAGTTGCAGTGTTACCAGCACATTTAGTACATTTGTGGGCAGAGGGTTATAACATCCCCTCCCCCTAGTGTATACCAAACCTTAACCCTTTACTGGAAGTATGTGTCTGACAGACACGCATGGTTTTTTTTCTCGTTGTGCTGGCATCCCTGTATGTTTCTGTGAAGCGAGCTCCTCAATACCTTCATAATTTTTTTTTCTTAGTTTGGTGGTGTGATTCATTGTTGTCGGTCGCGCTTGTGTGTTAGCTGATAAGAGCTTTTTTGTAACCTACCGTGTCTGAGAGGCACATACTCCCAATAACTTAAGTTTTTTTGCGTGTCCCTTGGACACATACTTCCAGTAGTGGAGTTTTCTTGCACACAAGTATTATTGATGTTGATGATTAGAACTTAGTTATAATGGAGGAAGGACCTTCTACATCTAGGAAAAGGAAACTAAGCGATGTAGCGAAAGTGGGTGAACCCAATTTTTGCGCCAAGGTTTCAAAAATGTGGGAAGAAATGGAAGAAGAAGACGGGCTAGAAGAGGAGATGGAAGATCTATTTTCTGATGATGATTCCGATGTGGACTCCATGTTCATTCTTGTGACATATGGTTCTTCCACTGATGATGAAGATTGTCGTAATATCGAAGCTAGTATTTCGTCTGTAAGTTGCAGGACAAATAAAGAGAATGACGTTCCAGCTTTCTTTCAAAGTAAGGAAGGATATTCTTGGGAATCTAAAGAACCAACAAAAACTAGACGTGTTCCTCGTCAAAATATAATACGAGGAATTCCAAGCTTGACAAAGATTGTTAGAAATTTAGGTGAAAATCCTCAAATGGAAGATATTTGGTCTCTAATTTTTGATGACGACATTATTGATCATATTCTGTTGTGGACAAATGTAAAATTAGAGAAAACAAGAATTAAAGTCAAAGAGCATCAAAAGAGCAATTACAGACCAACTCATAAGTGTGAAATAAAGGCACTTTTAGCTCTTTTTATGCTTACATCAATTTGTAAGTCTGGACATGAGGATATGGTTTTCCTATTTTCTACTGATTCTATGGGTAGACCCATATTTAGATCAGCTATGTCAGTGAAGTGTTTCTAAATATTGTTACTCTGCCTCTGATTTGACGACTCTGAAACAAGAGAAACACGGAAGGAGACAAACAAAGTTGCATTTTCATAAAAAAAGAAAAGTTTTTCTCAATAATAGTTATTTTTTCTTACGTAGCACTTGCGTTGTGTATGTATTTTGAAATAAATTTTATAATATTAGATTATAAGAATAAATCTATGTAATACTTTGCAAGGAAACAAAAGTTTCGGCGTTCCGTGTCTGTCAGACACATACTTCCAATTATGTAATAAAAAATCATACTTCCTGTTAAGGGTTAACCTCTGAACACAAACATCTTCAAAAACTTACAAATCAATTACATTTACCAAATTACATTCATCATATTTTCATAGAAGTTGCTCTGGTTTATCCAGAATTTCAGGAATCATATCTACGAATTTCATTTTAAGTTGAAGGATTGTCGACACAGGTTCCGCAGTAAAATCCTGTAAAATAAAATCTGAACCAGAAACTGGAAATTCTATGGCATGCAAATTATTTTAGGTGCACCCTGTATATACTCTTTTACAATGATTTTCAATATGTTGAATTTTTACATACACACACTCACAATTATCAAACACGTAACATTATCTTTAGTATTACAAAACATTCAAAAAACAATACAAAGAAAGGGATTACTCTAATAAACAATGAATGGTCTAGAGGCATAGTGACCTAGTTTCAACTCATGTTATCAACTCGCCTGGGCAAATATCTCTTCAACGAAGTTACATGGCAACGTTTGTGCTTAGAAGGGTTGTTGACCTCCACTGCCAGCACACTGGCAGGAGTGAGGAATCGTATTATGCGATAAGGTCCCGAGTATTTTAGTTGCAGTGACCTTGTAGTCTGTTCGGGGCCAGAAGAAACAAGTTGAGATTTTATCAAGACAAGATCGCCTATTGCAAAGGGAACTCTCGTAAACTTACGTGAATAAAGGCGATTCCTTTTTTCCCAAGATTTCTGCATGTTTTCAAGAGCAGATTTCCATTTTAATTCTAGTTGTTCCTTTGACAATTGATCATTTTCTGAGTGTAATTGCCATCGAACTTCCAAGGGATCGAAAAATATACGCCCCATAAATAATTCTGACGGAGTGTTACCAGTAGCATAGCTTTCTGAACAATTAATAGAATATTGTATCTCTTTCAATCCTTTCATCCACTCATTTTGTCTGTCGTGAAAATACGCTCGAAGAGAAGTTTTTAAAACTTTAATATATCTCTCCGCTAAATTGCTCTGAGGATTATATTCGGTGCATGTAATATGTTTAATTCCAAAATTGTACAAAAATGATGTGAAATATTGCGAGACAAAGTAAGAGGCATTGTCACTAACCACTTCCATGCACAAACCGCTGTTCATAAACAACTCGTAAAGCTTATCAACTATAACTCTGGAGTTCAAAACTCTTAACCCTTCCAAATGAACAAATTTGGTTGCAGCATCAACTATTAATAAAAGATATTTACAATTCTTAGACCGTGGTAATGGCCCCACAATATCTACATGATATCTTTGGCTGGGTATCGTGATTACACGTGAACATAAGATGTTAACAGGATTCTCATTTCGTTCTTTAGCTTTCTGACACAAGTCGCAGGTTTGACAGAACTCTTTAACCATGGACTTCATATTGTCCCAAGTAAAATGTTTCTGTACTCTTTTCAAAGTTTTAAACCAACCACAATGTGCTCTACTATAAATATTGTTGTGAAAATACTTAATCAAGGATTTTTGAGTGTTACTAGGTACACAAATCCTATAAGGCATCCCCGATACTTTTGTTTTTTTGTACAAAACATCCTTGACCATTTTATAATCTTTTACATCTTTATTTTGTCTAATATTATCTATTATAGGTTTCAAGATTTCGTCTTTGTATTGTTCGTCCGACAAAATATTACTATACAAAGGATGAGACCACATTGTCAAATTGAGGTTTGTGAGCTCTTCCAAATCATGCGTCTCTGTGTCAAAATTCTTATTATCATACATCCTGGACAATAAATCAGAACATACGTTATTTTTAGCAGGAATATGTTCCATTTCGAAACTAAATGATAACAACTTTTCCAAATAACGAGCATATTTAGTGAACTTTGTTGCCCGCTTGATCATCCAAGCAACACTCATGCTATCTACTTGAATTTTAAATGGCCTAGCTCTCAAATAATAATGAAACTTATCCAAAGCTAACATTAAGCTCCATAATTCAATATCATATATCGTACGATTTTTATCTCGATCTTTCAAACGTTTCGAGTGAAAAAACACAGGACGTAAATTACCAAATTCGTCCTCTTGAAGCAGAATATCTCCATAGCCTGTCAAACTACCGTCGGTTTGGACAACAAAATCTTTATTCATATCAGGCAATTTAAGTACAACATGTTGTTCAAAAAGAAGTTTAATATGATCCAGAGCATTTTGTTCTAAAGATCCCCATTTAAACTTCACATTCTTTTTCTTTAAGTCATTAAGAGGGGCTACAACTTGTTGGAAATTAGGTATAAATTTCGCAAAATATTGTAAAAAACCCAATAGTTTCATCAAAGCTCTTAAATTTTTAGGAGGACTAATATTATGGATAGCTTCTACTCTTTTGGGGTCTAGTTGCAAGTTTCCCTGAGAAATTTTAAAACCTAGGAAAAATATTTCATCCTGCATGAATTGACTTTTAGAAGGTAAAATTGTAACACCATATTTACGTAATATCTCTAGTACAATTTTGAGATGTTTCAAATGACTGGCTTTATCTGGGCTAAAGATTATCAAATCATCACAATACCAAAATAAAAATTCTCCTTTAAGATGACCAAACATAATTTGCATAACTCTCGCTAGTGCACTTGGACCTACGCTTAAACCAAATGGTAAGGTACGATATTGCCATTGTCCCGACTGTGAGACGAAGGCTGTTACTTTCTTACTTTCTTCATTAATTGGGATTTGATTGAATGCACGTTTAAAATCAAGAACAGAAAAAACTGTGCCCTGACTTATTTTAGACAAACTTTCTTCCAAAACACATGGAGGATAAGCGTCAAACATAATATGTCGGTTAACCTCTGAATAATTTACGACAAGACGTTTGGTGTTGTTTTTAGAGTCAATCAGGAAACAAGGACTAGCATACGGGCTGTTAGAAGGTTCAATTACATTTTGGGCTAACAAGTCCGATATTCTAGCTTCTAGTTCTTTCTCCTTCTCGGCATTCAATAAATAAGGGGCTGATCTAACTGGCACATTATCTTTCATGTGAATATGGTACAAAAAATCTTTTATAACGCCAATCTTATCACAAATGACATCACGAAATTGATTCTTACACTCACCAAGTTGATGTGCAAAATAGTTCTCGTCTTGCGATGTCACATCAGGAATCGTCTCCCGAGTAGGTGGATTCTTCCAATTTCCATCACTGGATCTATCACTGGGTACAGCAGTCTTCTTGCCTAGTTGTCGTCCTGGTCCTCTTCTTGATGCATTTGAAGAAAACTTGTTAGTAGTACGATCATGGAAACGGGATTTTACTGTAGAAGTAGAGGGGGGATTTTCCTGAAAAACACGTCCAGTATTAAAAATGCTGTCACAGTTCCACATAATAGGAAAATTTTGAGGCAGGGTTTCAAATTCTAACAAGGCTTTGTCCATACGAAACACCATCTTCGTTCTGATATGAAACTTTACTCCCAATATCACATTTACAGGTAATGTCGGAGACACATACAGTTCCACTGGCCATGTGAGGGGCCCCAGTTGAACAGGCACACACACTACTTGCGTCAACTTTAACTGTTCATCGTTCCCTAGGATGACGTTCAGATTCTTTTCTCTTACTTCCACTTTACAAATTTGTTGAATGCGTTCTAAAAATCCTTGGCTTATAACATTTTCAGAACACCCTGTATCTAAACACAGCGGAGTTGGAATGTTAGCCAATTTTCCTTCGACAAACAAGGCTTTTACTTTGACGGAAGAGAGTCTATTGTTATATTGAGGCATCATATAAGTGTTCTTATACTTCGAAAAACTTTGTTTTTGCTGGGGAACTACAGGAAAGCACTGATTGTTTCTTAATAAATTCCCATCTCTAACCGAATTCCCAGTTTGTGTCTTACTAAAGTTCTTACATTCCATGAAATATTCACGACAAAGATAAGCATGTTTTTGAAATATCTTAAGTTTATTTTTCAACTCGTGAATTGAAGTAGGAGTGTCCGAAAATAACAATTGTTGAGACAGAGAGGGATGAAGTCTATCAATCATGAGTCCAACGAACTCTTCTTCTGAAAATTTCACTCGCAAAATCTTGGCTCCTCTTAACCTAGTATCCAGAAAATCCACCGGGTCTTCTGAAATTTCTTGCTTTCTTAATACCTTTTGAGATATTAAACTATGCACACTTAAACTGTTGCAAAATTGTTTTACAATACTGTCTAGAATTACGTCCCACTTGGAACCTTGTTGAATATGTTGTAACCATATTTTACTAATTCTACATTGAACTTTAGATATTACAGCAATCAAAATATCTTTTACCGGAAACATTTTCTTTTCTATAAGCATTTGAACTGAATACAAACATCCAAAGATATTTTCAGCCTTTTCATCGTTCAAGTTCGGAATGTTTCTCAGAAAGTGATTCAAGGTAAATTGTGCCATATTATTAGACAACTTATTCATAGCTCTTCCAGAGAATACTGAAGCACAGAAGGAATCGTCATCAGAAGACGATTCAGCAGAAAAATCTATTAAATTCTGGGAGGGTCTTTTATTCACCCAACATGGTTTATGGGGAAATCTACTATAAGTCTGTTTGACTGAAGTTTCCTCCTTTCGGACATCACCAAATTGCAAAGGAGGTTTTGGCAAGGCAGGTGAAAACGGGTTTAATGACTGACCTTCATAATGTGTGGAACTTATAGGTAAGCCCTGGTACATAGTGCAGTCACCAGCAAGTGGCAGCAATGTGTCTGGCACACCAGTCAAGTCAACCGTGTGGAAGGGATTGCCGGTCGCATGACTCATCTTTAATGCTTTCGAACAACCAACTATCCACCTTCTGATTTTCAAATTTGATCAAACCAATCTGCAATTAAAGATACTATCAATTACAAATATTCGTAACAAAAATTTCCCAGAACTAGAACCATGCTCTCTTGCAACTAAGCTGTAAAAAAGGCCCATTTACTCATATTCAACACGCTCAACCTCAACTGCATAAAGCAGGATCTACCATACAGAGGCACAGTGAAAGCAAGCTGTTATCAGAGTCCATTATTCTAGGAAATTAGTTACGAATTCAAAACCAGAAACTTAGATCTTTTCCTTTTTATTTTAACAGTGCAAAGTACTTTTATAGAATTGTAACAATCAAAAGTAAATAAATTCCCTTTCTTTATATATCCATAATCACACAACTGTATGATATGCAACTGAAATTTATATTCTACAACTTAAATTGACAAGTAATTAGGGGTCAATGCGTGTATAGTGAATGCGGCCATACGACTGAGAATTCTAAGAATAGGTTCCTCAATACCCAAACTAATATTAATTTAATTAGAAGTTAGAATAACAAACCTAATATAGGGTAAAGAAATGAACAAATAAACTATAGAATTTTAAAGGAACCACACTACGTAAATTCCCCATCATATCGCCACACTTACCATACACGTTTACAGTCAGAGCTACACCGCTCTTTCCCCAGTGACCGTTGCCTCAAGACAAACCGTGCTAGTTTTCTCCTGGCGGCTCTTAGCATAACAGCCAATCAAATCCAGGCATGACATCAGTTGCAGTGTTACCAGCACATTTAGTACATTTGTGGGCAGAGGGTTATAATGCTTGTGAGTGTCCATTCATCAATTTCATCACTCATCCCTATCTTCGCAAAATAGCCAAAAGTGGCACAAAAAGCAAAATAACATAAAGTAAATCAACCAATCAAATCAAAGCTACATCTTCCCATAAACATATCGCTGGAGTACTCACTTTGATTGATTGAAGCTTAGTGATGGAGAAATAGGCCCGTCACATGTAACGATGCAATATTATTATGAATAGCCATAATTAACGCATAATCACAATGTTGTAATCTCAGCAATAGCAATGCATAGCGCATGAAAAATGATTGGCTTCGAAAATAAGTCTAATTTCTGTATTCCGTGTGTACAAATTGTGCAGGTAGAAAGAACTACATGAATTTTTATTTCTTAGCAACGTTCTCCATCATTTTTGTTCTGGTTGCTATGAATGCACAAAGGGAAGCGTGCATTGTTGCCGCAACTTCATCTCATCCCCTCAGTGTCGTATCTACAAGCTCCAAAACCCCGAAGTGCGTCGGGGTTGGGGAGCGGAAACAAGTAATCCTTTAGGGGACCCTGAGCCATTGAAATAGTAGAGGGTTCCCGTACGCAAGAAATAAACGTAGTTACTCAGGGGTACAGAAACGAATACAATATATACAGGTAAAGGTAAAGTTCCCTGTGCATATAGCACCGTACCATGAAGGCACATTTAGGGTATGTGGGTGTAGGGCCCCACATATTTTCGATGTTGGTCATCTTGGAGGTGATGTGATCAGCACCACGCTCCGGCTGCCTTTACCCCCCACCGGGTACCATCTGATTTGCGGCCGTGTGGGCCCTGGAGCCACTTTATGCGTTGACAAAGCCGGAAAAAATTCCGACCTCAGATCACCCACCCCGGGTCTCCCGCGTGGCAGTCAGACTAGAATCAAATCAGCCTAGAATTTCACGAGAAATTCAGTGGTGAAGGTTTCTTCAACCTATCTTTAATCAGAAAAAAAATAGGATTGCATGATTGTAACAAATGTATCATTTTCCAGGTGTCTGAAAATAATGTCATATGTGTGTGTATATATATATATATATATATATATATATATATATATATTACATCACCACGGGCGCCGAGCCCGACCCTGTGGCCGAGTGGTTAGCACATCGCGCTGCGACGCCAAGGGTCCCGGGTTCGAATCCCGGTCGGGCTTGGTTGTTTGTGAATGTCCATTCATCAATTTCATCATTTCATCACTCATCCCCATCTTCGCAAATTAGCCAAGAGGCACAAAACGCGAAGTAAAATAAACTAAATCAAATCAAATCAAATCAAACCACGGGCGCCTAAACCAAGGGGGCCCAATGTATAACTTTCAACATGTTACATAACTTTTGCACACAGAAACTTCGCACACAACAGGTAGCAAATTACGTAGAATTCTGTTCTGAAATGGGCAGAGTCAATAATGTGGGACTATCACTCAGTTTAAGTGTCTTCCTTGTGCTTGTGCGTTTACTATTTCAGTATTTCCTTTTTCAAACCAACAATGAATTAAGGAAAACGCATGATATATTATGAATGAATGAATATGTGTGAGAATAGAGCAAGAAGCATGGGAATACTGTAGTCTCCATGCTCTTGAATCAGCCAGTCCATCTCAAATAAGCACCTTTGTATTCCTTCGGAAAAATCAAGCCGAAGTTGAAAATATTATGTTTTCAATATGCCACTGTTTTATATAATCAGGATTAGTATTTTCTTTAAATGTACCTGTAAACATGTGCGTGCTACTTCATATTGCATTGATGTGGCTGCAAGTTGCAGTGTTACATATTTATTCCAATGCTTAACCAACGTTCAAAGCAACACGTGTATGTGTGTGTGAGGGGGAAAGGCGGCGGCTGAAAGACCGGGCGAAGCAAGCGATTGCCCGGGGCACCGCCCTCCAAGGCACCAGACGGGGCATCCCATTTAAATAGAGCCAAATCCTTCTTTCTGATTGCATAAATGGGGATATTTGTCTCATAAAGAGTTGGAGTTGTGTAAAGAAAAATATATATTGAAGTTACTTCACAATGACAAGTATATATTGTAAAATCATGTAGCAATTTAAATTAAGTGACTACTGTAATTTTGATATCAACCTACAATATATGAGTTCTTTGACATTAAGGCATTGAAAAAAACAAGGCTATTTGGCCGAAGGTGGAAAGTAGTGGGATTAGTGTAGAAAGTTTAGCCGGCGAGTGACAGTGTGGACAGTTGGGGTGCCAAAAATGGACCTCGCCTGGATTAAAATTTTATCTTGGGCCTTCCTTTTTCATATACATATGTATGAACATATTAAAGTCCTATAAAGGATTGTAAGGGTAAGTATTATAAACCGAATATGATAAAAAAAAAACTGTTGCCCTCCGCAAACAGAAATCAGAATTTATTCTTTACTTAGCTTTGCCCCCCCCCCCCAAATCTCGGAAGAAATTAGCTCGTATGCACATCACCCTCTTCCCATTAAGAAGATTAATTAAATTTAATATTTCGGATATCCGCTTGGAACACACCAATGTGGTTCTCCCTAAGTCTAACCTGTTTCTATCATGACCTAACTCTTTGACTTTTTATAGGGGGTGTTAAGGGACTTTTGAATCACCTTGTAGATCCTTTGTATGTGACTTTGTCAACATGAGATCAATAGTTAAACACACACACACATACATTATACACATATCGTATATACACCTTTAGTAAAATGTTAATTTTTTAAAAATCTCGAATGTAAAAACTATATTCTGTATTGAAATATTATATAAGATTAAATGACATCGTTCATTAACTTCAATAATTGCATCTTACTGCAGCATTGTTGTCTGATTATTGGAATTTTCTGTACTGTACTGTGAGTAAAGTGTGAACTTCATTGTTTACAGCAGATGTTAGCTGACTTTTGTGAAGTGAACATCTTTTAGGTGCTGTATGTATGTACGGTAGGTACAGAGAGTTGAAAAGTGATACTGAAATTGCAAATAATGGCTCTTAACACAATAATGACAATCCTTTATAATGATTTTTCAATGTTATTTTTGAAAATGATTTTTCAGAATATGTTTTTGAATTTTTCATCATTTACAAACAATTATATACAAATTATCAATGTGTTATGTTATATTCGACGAAATGTCAAGTACAGCGGAAGGTGTGACACTTTGCGCCGTCCTGCTAAAAGATGCACCGCTGAACGTCATCCCCAAACAAATCACGAACAGTGGGTAGCAGTTTTACCTCTAAGACCTGTTCTTGGTATTTTTTGGCATTAACGTTGCTCTCTAACACTGCTAGGCGCTCAACACCATGCCTTGCAATGCTTCCCCACACCATGACTTTGACAGGATGCTTCATAGTGGCGTTGGTGCACTCAGGTAACATGTCTTCACCTGTTCGGCGACGTACAAATCTGATGCCATCACTTCCAAAGATACTGATCTTGCTTTCATCGCTCCAAATGACTACTCCAATCTTCTTGTGTCCACTCCCTGTATGCTAACGACCACTCCACATGCTTATTTCTCTGCTTTTGGTTGAGATAAGGCTTCTTTTCGCTCGTAAACCATTTTCGCAAAGTTTTTGTCTGGCTGTTCGGTCAGAAACTTCTACCCCGGAAGTTCTCAGATGGCATTAACATCTTTTGGCGTACGCCGGCGATCTTGTATAGAAAGGCGGCAGGTTCTACGACAGTCTTGAGAAATTAGTTTTGGTTTCCTGCCACTTCTTGGAGCAGTTTTTGTGCTCCCAGGTGCTTCATACCGCTTGCAAACTTTTCTAACGCCTGACTTTGTAGCGCCACCACCCAACCTTTTCGCTATTTCTTCATAAGAATAACCTCCATCACGAAGTATTACTGCCTTACATCTTTTACTTTGTGACCAATCTACGCGTTTTATTGTGATAAGAGCCATTATTTGCAATTTCAGTATCACTTTTCAACTCTCTGTACCTACCGTACATACGAGGTGTGGCTAGAAAAAAAACGGATTGATGTTGCTGTCGACAAACGGCAAGCGCGTCAAGGATAAGCGGTGCGTGGGTGTATAACGTGATATCTTTCCACCGGCTGTGTGATTGCCCAGGGTGCGCGGCGCTCAGTTCTTCTGTAGCTTGTGGACGAAGTGAACCGTACATCTGTGCTCCGTCGGAAGAGAAATTAAGTGTGAAAGTGGAACAGCGTATCAATCTGAAGTTTCTTACGAAACTCGGAAAATCCGCCACAGAAACTTATGGTTTGTTGAAGGAAGTGTACGGAGATGTGTGTTTATCACGCAGTTAAGTATTTGAGTGGTTTCAAAGGTTTAGAGAGGGACGAGAAGTGATCGCGGACGACTCGCGTCCTGGACGGTCTTGCACGTCAAAAACGGAATCAAACATTGCAAATGTCGGTGAATTGATTCGAATCGTGCACCCGAAGGTCAAACTGTCAACCAACAATATTTCATTACGATGCTGACGACCCTTCGTGGGCGAGTAAGAAGACGACGACCTGATTTGCGGAAAAGCAAGTCATGGATTCTTCATCAGGACAATGTTTCTGCCCACACGGCATTGTCAGTCAAGGCTTTATTGGCCACGTGTGGGATCCCCAGTGTTAGAACATCCATCCTATTCGCCAGATCTCGCTCCCTGCGACTCTTTTTTATTCCCAAAGGTCAAATCAGCACTGATAGGAACCAGATTTAAGACCTTAGAATGTGTGAAAACAAAAGCGACGGAGGTCATGAACATGGTTTCGGAAAATGATTTCCAGCACTGTCTCCAGCAATGGAAGATTCGTATGGAGCGGTGTATCGTTAGTGCAGGGGAGTACTTTGAAGGGGATAATGTTCATATTGTACAAAATAACCAATAAAAGATTTTGTAGCAACAGTCCGGTTTTTTCTAGCCACACCTCGTACATACAGCACCTAAAAGATGTTCACTTCACAAAAGTCAGCTGACAACTGCTGTACACAATGAAGCTCACACTTTACCCACAGTACAGTACAGAAAATTCTAATAATCAGACAAGAATGCTGCAGTAAGATGCAATTCTTGAAGTTACTGAACGATGTACAACAATGATGCTCACAGGTAACCTCCTATACAACAATCGCACACAAGCGTTCTGTTGTTTGAAAATAACAATAATAATCAGACTACAATGCTGCACTCAGATGAAATTATTGAAGTTACTGAACGATGTCATTTAAACTTGTTTAATATTTCTATACAGAATATAGCTTTTACATTCAAGATGTTTTAGAAATTAAAGTTTTACCAATAGTGTCAAGAATTAATGTCACTACTATATAAGGTGACGTGTGTGTGTGTCTGTGTGTTGGTAGGTAGGTGGAGGGGGGCCTTGGGTAATATTTTGCGGGGGCCCAAGATTTGTAGATCCGGCACTGCATCCCCTGCATTTTAAACTACACACCAGCCAAAAACCTGATATGCAAGCCCAGAAATGCGAAGCGTAGGCCTCAGATATTTTACCATGGACCGGAGTGTCACGAATAAATGCATAGAAGTTATGGACGTGAGCAGTGGCGGCGATTGGGTTCCATAACTGAGGGTTCAAAGTTAGTTTACTTTTCCTTGGCAGATAAGGTTTAGCATAGTGTGGGGGCAAAAGTGGCAAAAAGTGTTGAGGATAGAGAACTGCTTCCTCTAATCGTCGCCACTGGATGTTAGATCAGTTCGTGAAAATTTGGCTATAAGGATTCACTGTTCTTCATAGTTGGCATGGGCGAATACACGGGTATGATCAGTCCACAAATATTATTTTAGCACTCAAAACTGAATGGAAATATAGATGATGTTCCACTGCATGAATCTGTTTATACAACATATAATATTCAGAACACTGTTTTAAACTGAAAAAAACATACACATAACATTACACACGAATGCTTCCACAATTCACTAACAAATACAATCAAAATGCATTAAAAATATTCTTCGGATAAATGATTCGGAAACTCGAACCGCAACAATGAACAAAAACTCAACTAGCCACATGAATTATCAGCCAGTTCAATCCCCATTTCCCATCGGAAACCAACACATGCACTTGTGTTTTTTCTCAATTTATGGTGGTATCAAATGTACAGCGTACATAGAATCCACAATTGTAACGAATATTCACGTAATATTCTACATTAACGGTAACTTCCATTACATTTACAAGGGATGGCAAGAAGATGCGAATGTGTCGAGTCTCGTCTCGTAATTAATGAAAGCTCTCTCCGTCTCTTCTCTCGTATCAAACAAACTCACTGGCACCCAGAAACTAGAAGACACAGTTGGCATGTATTTTGTTATGCAGAATAAATATTTCTGGTGTGGAAGTCTTTGAAACAACTGCAAGTCAATGTCCGTGTCACACAAACTTCGTTTTAAAGTCATATTTCGGTTTTCCAATATGCACGAACCACACGAGCACACAACCTTTCTTAAGTCTAACTTATATTCTCTTTGTTATTATTCTTTTTTCCTCTTCTGCTATTGTTTTTGCGTTACTACAACTAGTATAATCTCACCTAACATGATTGTTATGTTCTCAATGTCTGGGCGAATATATGCCACTGGTAGTCGAATATAGTAAAGCGTATGTACACGCCTTCCCCACTGCATCAGCACACTAAGGATAGCATATAGACCATAATGTGTGGAGAACACCTTTACTTAAGAGCGCTGGGTCGATCCTTACGATCCTTGGAAAGAAGAGTACTTTCTATCCTGTATGTATGCAACCTTGCATAGATTCTTGGTTGCCACTGACATTTATTCTGCCAGTGAACGACAAATTCTTTAGTTCGATATGGATAAGGCTTGGCCAACCAAAGAGATTTATGACAGAGCGCTGTCGTATGCACGTGGGGGCTGTATAACGAGCAGTGCTACTGTAGCGCTGTGAGAGAGGCGGAAGTGGATGAGGTAGGAGGCTTCGTCGGTTGCGTTCCTACAGTGCAAAACTTCTTATCATCTTATTTGTGAGTAACAGTGAAATGTTGCATTGTTAGCCCAGCCGTAGACCGGATCCGATACGACAGGTGGTTCTTGTCGCAAGCCGCCTCAGGGAAGGTTTTACCATAGCCTCTTATGGGTGGCAGCACACCGGACGCAACATTTGACTCGAGTCACCTTGCGACGGTTCTCGACAAAAGAACGAAGATGCGTGGAATTTGGTCTCGCGTGAAGCGGATTGCGACAAAACGATCTGCCATGTCTCTTGAGCCACAGACCTCTAGATTGGAAACGGGGGGGGGGGGGGGGGGGAAGAAAAAATATATTTGAATAGCCCCTGTGGCTCCCCCAATAAGCATCTCCGCAGTCCAAGGGCAGTAGCAGTATGTACAATGTACATTGTATGTACATAGATTCAATTCAAACCATATAAAATGATATGCCTACGTTAATTGTACATACAAATCATACGTACAAGTTGCTACATTGAATCTGCTGTAAAATGTGTTACCCGCTACCAAATTATATCTAGACTTACTGCGTACATGGACGAAATCTGCAATCTGATTTTAGCTAACAAATAAAATTACTAGTCGTTTCGTGTCCGCCGTGTTGTGTCAGATTCGGTGTGCCGCTGACCTTCTTGCTTCCTGACGTTTAGGTGCAGTGTACAGGCGGGGAACTCGCATCGTACGGAGCTCGGGCTATCCTCAACAAATTCACGTGACATGATCAATCCCCGTATGGAAAAATAGTGTTGCTAACCTCAATAAGAGATATCTCTGGAATGTGAATATCTCCAGACAACACTAACCAAATCCCTTTTAAGTCAAATGCACCGAATACAATAAGCAAGATATGTACAGTATATATGTGCGTGTGTGTGTGATTGTAAATGCAATATATGTGGCAGAAAGATGGCCATTCTTATGCTGTTACACAGAAAACTATCGCTTTCGCTTTCTCAACCAACAGAAAAATAAGTATAAGTGGCAAACTTGACTTTGTATCGCATGACTGCATAGATACATAATAAAGTTTACTAATTTCAAGGACTCGTAGCGTCGAAAGCAGACCTCAAGGAACAAATCGTTACTAAGATAAGTTGTACTATGAGATATCCTCTATGGGTTTGGAACATTTGTCTCTTCTTCTTCTTTTGTTGGCTCACACCGCATTTAAGCGATTTCTAGCCAAGGTTGCAGAGTACTTGTTTTATTGCCTTCGATCTTGTTCCAAGCACAGCAATCTGTGTGCTATTCACTTTCCTCTAGAAATTACGTATATTCTCCATATCACTTTTATAGTACGGTATTATAAACCTTTCGACTCCTAAGGTATAGTGGGGTTTTGTGGTTTACTTTGGCATTGTTTAGTCTGGGGTTATGAACATGTTTATATAGTGATATGATGTTTCCGGGCAAATCTATACAAGATCAATATAATCGTAGTTTGAGTTTTGGAGATAAGTGTTGACATGGATGAATATTGGAAATGGGATCTTTGCGCGTTGTAAATTTTTATGTCAAGTATCGCGTAAATGGCATTGTAAAAAATAAAGGATTAATTGACTGTATAGCTTCTACGTATTGTCAGGAAGTTGAGGGCACACATGTAAGTGTTCCTTAGCTAATACATGACCTGTACTCATTCTCAAAATAAATACAATTACTGCCCGTGGAAGGTTCATTCTTTGATATCATGGTCGATGATTACCGACTTGGGCGTGCCACTTGTACGAGATGATATTATGAAGCTCCTTTTTGCGCCAACCTTGCCATTGTTGCTGTAGTTTATATTTAACTGTAGGTAGTAAAGATCCATGTCGTACAGCGATGCTCTGCAGATATCTTAATAACAACAATTGTATTGTTGCCGTCGCATGGAAACATTCGAAACGAGCTAATCTCCTTTACGCCTTGTCTCCTCCCAATTCGATAGTCACGTGACGATAACGTGATGGATTAACTCGCTCCTACGTCACTGTCCGGGAAATATAAAGCTGTCACCCCTGCTACTTCCTCGACAAAGAAAACACGGACACGCCCATAAGTGCTCGGAATTATGGGAAAACGCCCGAAGGTTATAACCCCGCTGTTTGTCTCTCGTCCTGTGAACCAATCAACCGAATGGATTCCCTCCGCGTGTAGAAAGATCAATTTTAGTTCATCACCTGCTCGTATCATGTAGCTACATATTCGACATTGTTCCGAAAGTTAACTTTTGAAGAGTAACTGAGTTACAGTTACCTCACAAAAATTAACTCAGTTACTTTCTTTGATAAGTAGCGAAGTTACAATTTATACGTGTCAGCGTCATTGGTTAAAATATAATACTCTTCTTATGTTTTGACGTCAATTCTATAACATGACGCAATTGTGTAATCTCAAAAAGGTGGTCATTGACTAACCTGTATATACTCGCATACTAAGAGATGGTTGAATTTTGAGAGATTGAGAGAAGTATGTTGGGCATAAACAGCCATAAGTTAAGCTGTAAGTGCAATAAAACTTTGTTGAGTTGAGTTGAGATTGAGAGAAAGTGTGAGGAATGTTCATGCGGAGTGATATTATGGTTTATTTTCGAATAGTGGAAGAAACATGAATGTAGCCGCCTTGGCGCCTGTAGCAAGACCATCTTGAGGTTCAGGCCACAGCGCTCAGGCAAGACGTCATCATCTGGAGGCGATCGTCTTAACGCTGTAAACCCCATATCGTAATTTTACCGTAGATAATTAAGGTATATTTATTTCTTTGTGAAGTTAAATTTTGACATTTACCCTCCCGACGAAGATAGAAGAAAAATGTATAATATTGAATATTTACACCACAATTTTCATTCACGCCACCACAAAAATTGCTACCATAGCACAAAGAAAGAGTTGATAACCGTCAGAAACTTCCTGGCGGAACAATTTAAACATTATATATCTTTGAAAAATATTATCGGGAATATTTGTCAGCTACAGTAAAACTCGTAACTGCTTTTGTATGATCTTTTGTATGTAAAATCAACTGACTAAATAATAATAAAAAAAACATGTTAGGTTGACCGTAAACTTTCCAAGTTACCTAATTAATTAAACTGTCTTTAACTCTACCCAAAATTAATCAACCAGATAATGCAGATGTTCTGCTTAGCTATACAATCTCAATACAAAAGCTTAATTTCTATATCCTTGCAGCAAAAGCGAAACAAATTGGTACAAGGGCAATGTTGCATTTCTGTGAATAAAGACTAAACCTAAATCATTTATCATATTGTAATTTCGATCCTATTGACTTTATTGAACGAAAGATAATATACAAATTGAATCTTTTCATTGTCGTTAGTAAGATCTGTGACAATAACTTAAGTGTTTCTTTAAAAAAAAAAAAGAAGCAAATTAATATTTCGATCTTAACGTTCACTTGGGATATAAACATTTCTAATATTTCCTTACACTCTTTTTACATTCTGTTAATAACATCGTGAAGAATGTTAATAAATTATGAAACAATAAACATTATCACTGATTTAATAATCAAAGTTACGAACATTGAAGCTTCACAAAGACAAAAATAAAAAGCAGTTCATATGAAACAGTTTTATAAAATTTAATACATTTGTAGTTCATATTAACATACCTAGGTAACATAATGCTTTCTGTGTGAAAACATTTGTATTTGAAATATAAGTAATATATTCTTGGATAGTTTTTCACACGAACATTTCATCGAAGTTCTTGTTACACATCGCACCCTTGTATTTGAATGTACAACAAATCTTCCGATTAGCATAAAGAACCATAAAGCAGGATAAAATAAGAATGTAAATGTACACATGTATCAACTTTACCCCGTTGTATAGCTTTCTTTCATTAAGCACATTTTGAAACTGAAAATTTGTGTAAATAGTATGACAATTTTATCGAATGCTTGCATAAAATTTTCACTAAAAAATTGCTTTACTAGACACGAACGTAATATTTTAAACTTTGGCTAAATCTTGAAACAAATTAATTTGCAATCATAAACAATAGCCTAATCTTAACGTTAACAAACGTTTGTAATTCAGGATAAATTATTTGATATTTCAAAAAAAAATGTTGACAAGAGATAAAACATGACCACATTTAAGGTTATATTAGATGCCTTTTCCGTACACATGAAATGTTTACATCATGAACTACTGCTCTTATTTATTTATGAGTATAAAACCTTTGTTACTTAACTTGTATCTTTTCGTAGGGACCGACCGAATCACATGGAATTGCCCTAAACATCTCATTTTCAGCAACATGTTGAAGAAATGTGTACGTTACTCTTACATTTTTCATCATAATTGCCTCTGTAATTGAGCACACAACACTTATACACCATACCTCTTGCACATTTAAGCATATTTACAAGTCATGTAAACTCGATTACAGTTCCTAAATTTGCATTACAATTCCATATTCACTAAAAAGGTCCAACATTGATTCCGAAGAAGCAAATCAGACATGGCGGTTATCTCGCCTCCAGTTGATGACGATTAGTCACGTGACCGAAGCAAGCCATGAGGCTTTCAGATTGAGAAGGTAATGCCTGTAGTCGATTCACGAACTCGTAAACAGGCTAAAAGTGCACGAGTGTTCTTTGTGTTTATAAATTCGTCAGTTTTATCGAATCAATATTTATCTTCAGTGGCAGCGATTGGGGGGGCAGTTTCTTCCCCACTTTTTGTCACTTTTGCCCTCACACTATGCTAAACCTTATGCACCAAAGGAAAGTAAACTCTCCTTGCCCCTCCCCCCCCCCCCAATTTTGGAACCCAATCGCCGCTACTGTTTATCCTTACCATCGCAATTAGACAAAAGCGGCAGAGAAGGGACGGAAAATAACAAAATGTTGTGATTCACGTGATGGCAGTAAGCACAATGCATGATGAAAAATTGTGAAACTGAGAACCAGGTACAAGATTGAGAGCGAAATCGAAATCAAATACAGGATGATAATAACGCCGAAAAAAATATCAAGCGCAATTGTAAATTTTAATATGAAATAAGAGCAAGAGAACAATTGACAAAATTTAAACTGGACAACAATATATAATACGAGAAAAAATAGCAACTTGGAAGAGCATTAGGACAGAAAACCTATTATGAGTGATCAACGGCACAGCATGACTGGGTACAGCATGGTTAATTATTTTTAGGAAATGGGATGAGAAGTAGCTAACCCATTACAAGTGCCAGGATAGGTTAGGCAAGCTTCTGTTCAGTTGGTGTTCGTAGCGGGTTAACTTCCACTTGATTAGCTAAATTTTGAGACTGATGCAAGTTTGTGCTGTGCAGAGTTGTGGTGTGCTGTGCCGAGTCGTTTCGTGCTGTGCCGAGTCGTGGTGTGCTGTGCCGATTGTTCATAATGAGTTTCCTGCCTTAGGAAAGAAGAATTAAAGTTTCAATGAAGTAGCCAGGTAACTTAGAGGGTGAATTTCCTCATTCATCTATTTCGCCTAATATTTATTAATTATTAATAGAGACGTTGTTAATCTCCATCATCACAAAAGCATTGACTGCAAAAAAATCGACGTCAAATAAAAGTAACCTTAAGAAAGCTGAAAGTGATGCAAAATGTTCACTTCTTGCTCTCAGCCTCATGCCGTTCCAAAAACGTTTTTGAAGGTTTCTAAACGAATGTCTAGTTGCAAATAATGACCTCCGACATCACGCGCACATGTACACATTCTGCACGGTGCACACCATCATAATAGGTTTTGTACGTAAACCCGAAAATAACATGCACAGCTTAACGTATGGTAGGCTTAAAAACAGACGGACCAAAAACTGAAAATTCGGGCTGAACCGTAAAGATTAACTCGGTGACAATTCACTGGCGAATTCATTCACTGGAATTACAGGTAGGGGAGATAAGCCACGTCTTCTGCTCCACTAATCAAGTATCGATTGAATGTCGATAACTGACGCACAGGGAGAAGCTACATGACCGCGGGGCAATGTTGGGGGCGCGTCGCATAATAGAAGAATGCTGGATTGGTGTAAATGCGGACAGCAGCGCTACACGTGACGAGATTCTGAAGCTCCGAGGAACAAAAACCACGATGAAACAGTATGGCCACACCACACCTCGACCATATTGTACATTCAGTACTTGCCCCAATTCAATATTTACAATTCTCCTATCCATGCACGGATGTGTCTCCCTTATCGCACAACACCAGAGCAACCTTGAGTTCTGACGAGGAATGCCTACGTTATTAGGTTAGGTTCTATTAGCATAAATACACAGAATTTATTATTTATGCTAAGAGAACTAAACCTAACTAGCCTAACCTAACAACTTAGGCTTTTAGCCTAACAACAAAAGCATTTCCCAGTGACGTCAGAACGCAAGGTTGTTCTAGTGTTGTCCAAAAAGGGAGACCTTTCATACACATACACCCTGTCCTGTCTCTCTTATCAAAAGACCAAAGATAGGAACATTATGTATTATAGAAGCTAAGTACGGGTTGTTTCTAGAGAAAGTTTATAATTAATTTATTAAAAATAACGTTATTGTAAATTATCTGTATATTCAATAACCTAAGCGGAAAAATATAAAACGTATGTTGCAAAGTGGATCAATTCAAAATCTTGCTAACAAAGGTTACGGGTTTTTGTGAGTGTCCATTTATCATTTACATCAAATCATCATCATCAAGGTTACCCAAGAGAGAATTCACACAAAAGCGACACGCGACACGTGCTGCTTTGGAACAATCCAATGAGCAGTAATGTTTCACATCGTAGCAACATAACATGCCGCACAAGCCTGCGTTCGATTGATCATCCCAATGTTGTTTCAACCTGTCTTTTAGCCTCTTTTTCGTTTCTCCTATGTACACACTCTGACATTCTTTACATTTCACTTCGTAGATAATCCCTTCCTCTTCCTCTTCTCTGTTGTCCTTTTTCTTGTTTGCATTCTTCACTATTCTTAAGATGCTTCTCCATCCCTTCCTGTAAGTTTTAATGGCCGCTTTCCTAAGCACTTTGCATATCTTTTCTGTGGTCATAGCCATACTCCTTATTCCAAACCTCCTCTCTTTCTCTTTATCTTCCTCTTTTTCTTTCTCTTCCAATTCTCCCCTGCCACTTTTCTTCCTTCTTCTGTTTATGTCCAGTCTTCTCCTAGCCATTCCTTTCCAACTGTTTCCATAGGCTATTTATTTTGCCTTCTTTTTCACATTCTTTCGTGCATATTTTCTTGATTCTGTCCGCCATATTCCTTGTAAAATTTATTTTTGTCACCTCACTTATATCACTTCTTTTGTAGCAGAATACCCCTGCTGCACACTTCTTCTGATGCCAAGTAGTTTCAATTTCTTGCCCTCTCTTCCTTTTCATCAATATATCTAGGTATATATCTTTCTAATAGTCTGGAGGGGAGTAATGTTTGTGTATATATATCGTCCTGTTTTTGTACCTTGTTACATTTGTACTTGGTGCAGAGTCTGAAGAAGACCTTGCTAGAAGGTTGAAACGTTACGTTTAGTTTATGTTTTATAATAAAATAAATTACTGCCTTGGTCAGCATATTGAGTGTTTCATATAATGGAAACTAGGATAATGGTGTTATAATGACTCAATAATTGAGGAACGTTTGTTAGCCGCTGTGAGGATCCATGAGTGTCAGTTTAACAGCAAATCGATAAATGTCATTGGTATGGGCGTAACTTAGGACCTAATTTTGAGGAGGCAGAATCAAACTTGGCGTATTTTTGAGGGGGAAGAATTAAACTTGGGCGTAATTTTGAGGGGGAAGATTTAAACTTGGGCGTAATTTTGAGGGGGCAGAATCAAACTGGGCGTAATTTTGAAGGGGCAGAATTAAACTGGGCGTAATTTTGAAGGGGCAGAATTAAACTAGTGCGTAATTTTGAGGGGGCAGAATCAAACTGGGCGTAATTTTGAGGGGGAAGATTTAAACTTGGGCGTAATTTTGAAGGGGCAGAATTAAACTTGGGCGTAATTTTGAAGGGGCAGAATTAAACTTGGGCGTAATTTTGAGGGGGCAGAATCAAACTGGGCGTAATTTTGAGGGGGATGATTTAAACTTGGGCGTAATTTTGAGGGGGCAGAATACAACTGGGCGTAATTTTGAGGGGGCAGAATCAAACTGGGCGTAATTTTGAGGGGGCAGAATTAAACTGGGCGTAATTTTGAAGGGGCAGAATTAAACTTGGACTTAATTTTGAGGGGGCAGAATGCAACTGGGCGTAATTTTGAGGGGACAGAATCAAACTTGGCGTATTTTTGAGGGGGAAGAATTAAACTTGGGCGTATTTTTTAAGGGGAAGAATTAAGCTTGGGCGTATTTTTGAGGGGGAAGAATTAAATTTGGGCGTATATTTAAGGGGGCAGAATCAAACTGGGTGTAATTTTGAGGGGGCAGAATCAAACGGCGTAATTTTGAAGGGGCAGAATTAAATTTGGGCGTAATTTTGAGGGGGAAGATTTAAACTTGGGCGTAATTTTGAGGGGGCAGAATCAAACTGGGCGTAATTTTGAGGGGGCAGAATTAAACTGGGCTTAATTTTGAGGGGGAAGATTTAAACTTGGGCGTAATTTTGAGGGGGCAGAATACAACTGGGCGTAATTTTGAGGGGGCAGAATCAAACTGGTCGTAATTTTGAGGGGGCAGAATCAAACTGGGCGTAATTTTGAGGGGGCAGAATTAAACTTGGGCTTAATTTTGAGGGGTCAGAATTAAACTTAAGCGTAATTTTGAGGGGACAGAATAAAACTTGTCGTATTTTTAAGGGAGAAGAATTAAACTTGTGCGTAATTTTGATGGTGCAGAATTAAACTTGGGCTTAATTTTGAGGGGTCAGAATTAAACTTAAGCGTAATTTTGAGGGGACAGAATCAAACTTGTCGTATTTTTAAGGGAGAAGAATTAAACTTGTGCGTAATTTTGAGGGGAAACTGGGTGTAATTTTGAGGGGTCAGAATTAAACTTAAGCGTAATTTTGAGGGGACAGAATCAAACTTGTCGTATTTTTAAGGGAGAAGAATTAAACTTGTGCGTAATTTTGAGGGGGCAGAATCAAACTGGGCGTAATTTTGAGGGGGCAGAATTAAACTTGGACTTAATTTTGAGGGGGCAGAATCAAACTTGGGCTTAATTTTGAGGGCGCAGAATCAAACTGGGCGTAATTTTGAGGGGGCAGAATCAAACTGGGCGTAATTTTGAGGGGACAGAATCAAACTTAAGCGTAATTTTGAGGGGTCAGAATTAAACTTGGGCGTAATTTTGAGGGGGAAGAATTAAACTTAAGCGTAATTTTGAGGGAGCAGAATCGAACTGGGCGTAATTTTGAGGGGGCAGAATCAAACTGGGCGTAATTTTGAAGGGGCAGAATTAAACTTGGGCTTAATTTTGAGGGCCAGAATTAAACTTGGGCTTAATTTTGAGGGGGCAGAATTAAACTTGGGCTTAATTTTGAGGGGGCATAATTAAACTTGGGCTTAATTTTGAGGGGGCAGAATTAAACTTGGGCTTAATTTTGAGGGGGCAGAATTAAACTTGTGCTTAATTTTGAGGGGGCAGAATTATACTTGGGCTTAATTTTGAGGGGCAGAATTAAACTTGGGCTTAATTTTAAGAAGGGCAGAATCAAACTGGACATAATTATAAAGGGGCAGTATCAGACCTGGGACTTAAGTTTGGGGAAAGAGATTCCAAACGTTTTCCATCCAATAACAACAGCGTCCATCATCACTTGCTAAATAAGTATAACGTTTGCGAAATCACAAATATTACTCCCTGTTACTATCCTCCTCAGGTTCTCTAACTTGTAAATTTAAATATACCTGAAAATTTTGCTCTCGTTCTGCGGTTTGAGATGGCTGCAGCACCAACATAGAAGACGTCGTTTATAATGGGAAAGAAGGCTTTTGCCGCGGACAATGTTTCTGACTCTACGAGAAGTGGAAGACCACCAAACAAGGCCCGAGTTTTGTGCCGATGTGGCAGAATCTCTCCACAGATCCCCAGTTTAATCCACGCGAAAACATGCCTCTCAGCATGAATACCGGAATCAACCATGTAAAAACACATGAAGTTCGACCTGCGAGTAAAATATTGAAAATCCATTGAAAGTTAATGAATTAACAGAAGCCGATATGGACAGACGTGTGTATGCTTGTACTCTGATGCTGCAACGATTTCCAACAATATCTCGGAAGTCAAAGGCCATGTTTCCAGATGATTGGACAATTTATCGCAACTCACGAAATCTTGATATATTTTTGTGGGGGAAAGAAAAAATCCACATTTCTTCGAAGAAATTGAGCACCATCCACCTGCTGTCACGGTCTGGTTCAGATCAAGCAATCGACATCAATAATGTTTCATAACATGAACAATATAATTACCTTGGTGGCGCATTCATTTATGCAGGGACGACGGAGGAACACACGCGGATATTTTGGATTCCTAAGAGAGACGTTCCACCTTTGTGATAATAATATATGTAATGTGTCCATGAACTTTGTGCGCACCCTGTATGAGAGGATTCATTCCGCCGCATGATCAGCATCTGTGAAGCGTATTTTCCCTTTTTTGTAGCTTACTCGATTTCTACATTTTCGCGTCCTCGTGTGAGGGTATGTGTCATAACATCTTTGCATATAAAATACACACCAATGGTGTGAAAAACTCAATATGCTGACCACAGCAGAAATTTATTTTATTATAAAACATAAACTAAACGTAACGTTTCAACTTCTAGCAAGGTGTTCTTCAGACTCTGCACCAAATACAAATGTAACAAGGTACAAAACAGGACGATATATATACACAAAAATACTCCCCTCCAGACTATTAGAAAGTTGTTCTGGAACAATCTAGCAGGTGGCTCTCCTTTGTCAACTGTATTTCACCTGAAAGAGAATGTGGTTCGACTGTTTATCTCACGCTCTTTTTCCTTCATTCTTCTTCCTTCTTCTCTCCTCTTTCTCTCTTGCCCTTTCCACTCTTTCTAACACCTAAACGTTACGTTTAGTTTATGTTTTATAATCAAATAAATTTCTGCCTTGGTGAGCATATTGAGTTTTCAATATCATGGAAAAAAGGCTTAATGGTGTTATAATTGGACACCAATGGTGACATTAATGTATAGCCAGGAAATTCATTTTATATGCAGTGATTGAAGTTATACACATGAGCGATATACGTGGAATTAAATTAAATAATATAAATATTGTTAAGCAATTATGTTGTGTGAGTTGTTATTTATGTAACTCGATCAACGACTTGTCCAAATATATTTCTAAAGTTAAACGTACTGTTATTCTCTCATGCTTTTCCATAGATAAATACAAATGTTTCCTTACAAGATTAGTGCAAATGGCAAAAGCAAATCAACCTTGTACCGTGGTTCCGATGAAATTCCAGTCATGGTGTAGTTGTAATTTGAGTTTAGTTATGAACCAGACAATTTTATCTCTGTAATATTGATGTCAATGAATTTTAAATATATTTTGCGTATCAAGTATGACAGTTGTATTTTCCAAAATGTGGTTGTCGTAAAAAAGTGTGCCATATTGAAAAGTATGTACAGGTTTCGTTAAAACAGATCAGTACTCAAAGGTGTGTAGCTGCTGTAAGATTTTTGTTCATTGCCGATCACTTTACAGCATTTGAAACCGAACACGATACAGACAAAAACGATTTTTCGTCCGCCATCTTGCAATGCTGACCGATTGCAATTAAGTGCAATACCAAACCTGTCCTCCCGTTACAAATGTTTTAGCTACAAGTTCTATGTTAATATCGAGTCAAATCTGCGGGAGCAAGGATTTTCTGCCTCCACAAAATTTCTCGAGAATGGCAAATGTCATATTTATATTTTGGAAGTATTGAGTGTGGCATTGATGTCCCTCAATATATGTGAGGTTGGCGATAATGGTTCTACTTGTAGCTTCCCAATCAGATATATCGTTCATACATTCAAAATTGATTCAAAACTGTTTTCTATTAATCATCAGTCATCATTTAAAAATATATAGTTCTTGTGTTCCTGGTTTGATAGTAAATTATACCTATAATTGTAGGGTCTATCCGTAACCAAGTGATGATATACAGTGTGTATCATAAGTGAGTTATATAATTCATTGACATTTTCCTGTTCAAGGTATGTAACTACAGGGTGTATCATAAGTAATAGCGCAAACTGGCACAGTTGAAAGTACGCGATAATACAAGCAAAATAGTCTCAGCATACATGGGTCTGCAAACGAGCCGTTTTCGAGATAATTGCGAATGTGTGGTTACAAGCCGCCACTGACTTCATTGTTTGTAAACGTCATCCTAGTTGGTAAAATGCTAATAATACAGTAAGAAAAGTCATTGAAGATCTCATTGCTTTTATTGAACATTCTACTTACTTTAACAAACGTTAGTATGTTACATGTTACAATTACTGTACACTCGTACCTCTTAAAGGAGGTGTTCAAAGTGTCGTCCTTGCATCTGGATGCAATACTGTACGCGATTCCGCATTGAGTTTCGAATTCTTTAGAACACCCCCGGTTCATTTCGGAATTGGTCACAAGCATGTACAATCCTCTGTACTGATTGTATCCATCCTGTTTGATTACAACGCCACCTCTCGGAAATGTTCTGTTTTGTAAACAAAGAGCAAACCTCGGAACGTGCAAGGAGTAAAGCACTCGGTGTTTACAAAATGCAATCACTGACGGCTTCTAACCACACATTCGCACACATTATTAGCATTTTACCAACTAGGACGACGTTTACAAACAATAAAGTCAAGTAACCGCATATTCACAATTATCTCGAAAACGGCTCGTTTGCAGACCCATGTATACTGAGACTCTTTTGCTTTTATTATCGTGTATTTTCAACTGTGTCAGTTTGCGCTATTACTTATGATACACCCTGTATACATGTATTTTTTTACGAATGCGATTTTTTTACATGATTTTCAATCTGTGTTGGTTTTTTCGATTAGTTTTCCATAAATCAGATTCACGTATATTGCTACAATCACATTTCTTCTAAGTTTTCTAATTGTTGAGAATGAACTTACCTAACATAAGTCTTTTCTTCATAAATATTCACAATGTTTCCTTCTCCATGTATGATTAATAAAGGATACTAGACACTGTTAATTTTAGCTGGAAAACTTGGTATCACTCATATTGTAAGCATGGTGCTTAGTAATTTGCTGTACGCAACCAATAAACGAAAGAATTGGAGCATTGTTGGCCTTTGTTGTATAATGTGGTACAATAGACTGTTTCACAAATAAATTGAGTAAACCATTTAAGACAAGGGAAGAAGAATACAAAAGTAAATATATCTAATATAAAGAAATGATTATGTCTAGCTACTTATCCTAATTCTAGTATAACTTCTGCAAGGTAATACAATGTTAAATGGCCTATTAGCACGACAGTAGTGCGAAAGGGGAAAATACCAAAAACAAAGCAAAACGTAACAGGAAAAATAAGGCCACAAGTAATAGAACTAAAAAGCAGAGCAAAACTGCCATGATTACTCCTGTCCTGTCCTGTTTCACGTTAATATAAAAATTCTTATCTTACACGTAAGCCACCAATGAACAGTATCCCCTTTGCCCATGGTCGTACCCGTGGGACATTTCAATCCCTTGAAATGAGAAATTAGCTTTCCTTATCCGGTAGTACAATGTTTAAATCGAAAATGTGTCCTTCCGGGATCTGCCTCTCGATCTATTTTTTAAAATATTTATCGCCGCTTTTTTGCCACTTTTGGCTAATCGCGACTACGAGAATGAGTGATAATTTAATGAAACTAATGAACAAGCATGCCCTAGCCGGGGTTCAAAAGCCCCTTGGGTCAAATTACTAATGTTCCCATCTTCGGCGCGAGTGTTCAAGGTTAATTTGGGTGTTGGCTCAGCATTGTGAAGACAATTTGGGAGCGACTTGAAAAGAAAAAATAGCGGGTTACTGTTTCGATAGCCAGAAAATAGTGGCGATGAGATTCAATTCGCTGACCACGCGTCATCTAACGTGAAGTCGAGTGGCAGACTATCTCCTTCAGAGGGAGGTTGGTTAATGGAAATCAGGTTGTGTGTCTGTTGTTTGTGTGTTTATGCATGTATGTGTGTATACAAAGAGAGAGAGTGAGATCTACTATATACAGGGTGAGTCACCTAAAATTACCACCGGAAACATTTCGTGAAGAACAAAAAATATTGAAAAATGTCTTTCGCAGATATAAAGGTATGAGAGGGGCTCATGAAATTAGTGGACACAATACATTGAACTACGTAAGGAAGTACACAAACTTACGTTTTTTTTTAAAAAAAAATAATTGGAAACTCCCTATTGATTTTAGTGCAATTGAAAGCGAGGAAAATTCATTATGAATGCCGTTTATTACATTGTAATACGTAAAGTAGTTCTCAAGAAATTGTAACGTAAAGATGACACTTGAATCAAACATCTCAGAAGTGATGGAAAGAAGTGGATAAGTAAAGGAAGACAAGAGAAAGGGAAAGTGGTATATAAATAGAGGAAGAGAGAAAGAAGGAGACAAATAGAGGAACAAAAAGAGAAAAATATAGGCAAATAGGAGAAGAAAGAGGGAAAGACCGATATCAATAATTAGGAGAAAGAGGTAGATAAATAGAGGAAGAGAGAATAAAGAGACAAATAGAGGAAGGAAGAGAAAAATGTAGACATACAGAAGAGTGAAGGAAAGGCCTGGATAAAGAAAGAGGTAATAGAAAGAGGCAGACAAACAGAGAAAGAAAGAAATAGGCAGACAAATAGAGGAAAAACGACAGAAAGAGGTAGACAAATAGAGGGTAAAAGACGGAGATGACTACAGAGGAATGAGAAAGACAGATAAATAGAATGAGAGAATGAGACAGACAAAAGAGGAAGGAAATCAGAAAGTTGTAGACAAATAGGAGAAGAAAGAGAAAAGTATGGATTGATTTATTTCGACTTTTTAACTATACATGACGAAGTTAAGGCTATTTTGCCTTATCATCTACTTCTATGTTTTCTTACATCGCTTTGCTAAAAACAGAAAATATAAAAACGAAACAGAATCAATTGGAATGAATGGGAAATAGAAAGAGGTAGATACACAGAGTAAGGCAATCAAATTGGGAAGAAATAGAGAAAGGTCGAATTGAATAAAGAGGAAATAGAGGTAGACAACTAGTGAGTAGAGAAGAGGTAGAAAGAGTAAAACATGCAAATATTTCGTTCACCCTTGAACCCACCCGAAATAAATTCTCTAACGACGACACTAGTCCAGGGCATGTTAAAACATGTAAATCCTCTGTCGTTTCCCAGTGAGGAACCACTTTTCCTCTACTTATTTACCCTACGTTGTAATCGCCCCATGCAAATACCTCAGCAAACAGCTTAACCTCCAAGAAAAGCCCCGCTTGAAAGCGAGAACACGGTCTCTTGCGGCTGCATCCCTTGTAGCTGCGAAGATACTCGCAGAAGATTCAATTTTCTTCCCCCTGCTTTCTTTCCAAATTCTTAGCAACGGAGGACATTTTATTGAAAGTCTAAAACTTCTCTTCGCTTTCAGAGATTCAATTTCTACTTTGCTCTTTTTCTCTTCATGTTTTTTTCCTTTCTCTTTCCTTCCTAAATTTCTCTCTCTTTCTCTTTCTTAACGACCCATTTCCTCCTTAAATTTCTAGACCCATCTCTGCTTCCCTTCCCGAGCAAAAACATTTGCTTCGACTTAATTGGCTGTAGACCCTTTCAACTCTACTGTCGCTCTTACCCAAATCCACTAATACCTAGCTCGCGCAGCTCAGTCGTACACAGTTTCTCTGCAATTGTAGACTTAAAATTTAAGTTGCATACTTTTAAAATTATTGTGGAATTATACAGGGTGTCCAACTGATAAGTATCCAAAATAATGTGTATCATTAATTAACATAATCAAGGCAAACCTTCAAAATACCTCGCGCTTATTCACGTCACACACGTGCACTTCGACGACTGAAGAACTTTCAGTTGGAGGCCTCCTAGATCGCCAGATATAATTCACCACTCTGTGCGTGGGCTTCTACGATGGCGTAGTGGTAACGCCTTCGCCTTGTAAACCAACGTGTTCGATTCTCGATAGAAGCTCATTTCACAGTGGTTCAGATCCGATCCTTCTTTCAATTGTAGATCCAGTCCAGATTGCCTATCTGAGCTGAAAGTTCATTTATAACCCTGTGGAGCTAACTGTGGAGCAGGGCCGGACATAGCAGCAGAGGAGGAGGAGAAAAATCGAGTGGTGAAAGCGCAGCGTTGCCAACCTTACGGTCCTGACTGCGCATGCACGGAAATTTTATGGCATGTACGGACGTACGGTCCAGACCTTAGTCGGTAGGCTAAATGTACGACTTATCAAAAATTTGAACTTGCTGTACATAAGAATCTTACACATGATCAATATATTAATTTTGATTTAGTAATAATAACTGTCATTGGTAGTAGCAGTACAATTTCTACATTAAAAATAAGAAAGATTACTGCAATTAGGAAGAATTTTATGGAAAATGGAATTCGTGCTGAGGATTTTGGATCAAATCCACATTCAAATGGTGATCTTTTTTCTCGGTCTGTAATCGTTTTTTTATAGTAATGTGGATAATACTATTACAACTGAGGTATTATTATAATAATTAATGAGGTACTTATAATTATATTAATTATTTACTTTACTTTATTATAATCTTTTTAATTGGAAGTTAAGAGTACTTTAAATATACTAAGTAAATGTTATCTACCTCATCAATAAATTGAAATATAAAGGAATAATCATACTACGTCTACGAAGTGTCAATATCATGCTGCTGCCACAAATCCAAAGTGATGTGTTGGTGAAAAGTGGCATAAAATATGTCGAGTTAAACATACTCCTAGAAATGTTGATCCAATAATAACATGTAGTCCATGAAATCCTGTTGCCATAAAGAATGTGGATCCATATACTGCATCTGCAATAGTAAATGGGGACTCGTAGTATTCATATGATTGAAGAATAGTGAAATATACTCCTAGTATTAATGTTAGTGTAAGTGCTTGAGTTGTATGTAGGGCCTGGAGACAAACATACGGTCCATTTGCCATATGCGTACGGTATTGTCGCTTTGAAAAGTTTGCAACGCTTCCAGAGCCTAACAACGTATCCATTATTATATTAGAATTCTAATTGTAAAAATAATGCACGTAAGTTGATTAAGAGGCTTACGTTTGCTGCTATCAGCACGATTATGAAACCTAGTTTCGTCAAGTAATAGCAGTAGGACATGTCCCGCATCAAGTTTTTGACGTAACAAATGAAACACCAGATGGCTGCATCATGTCTACAACAAAATAATTCTCATATTATTTGAGTTAACGTGAAAAGTACAGTTATGAAAAGAGCAAAATATGCGAAATTTATCGCCAGATAGAGCTGAGTTTCTTAAGTTTTTCCCTTATTTATAGTCTCTTGTGACTTCTGAAGAACAATAGGCACTCAATGAACGAATTTAGCTTTAATGCAATGAAATAATTATAGTAGACGCAAGGAAGTACATTGACTATTACTTCACACGTACTGTTCAAGCTTCTGCACCAAATTTAGGTATTTATCTACCATTTTGCAACTAATATCAAACATTTAGGCGCTAAATGTGATGCAATAGCAAAAACATCAAGTGCCAACATAAGAGCATAAATATAAGAAAAACGTTGTCTGATACTTTGATACATGTAATCTGGCAGGTTGGTTGGATCATAATGTTCCTGGTGTAGTGCATTAAGGCGTCACGTGATTATTTTACAGTCCCGAACACTTCTGGGTTGTAACAATACCATTTGCTTTCAATGGTGACGTTACAACGCAGAAATGCCCTTGACTGTATATTTCCAGCTTCAGTAACTGTGATTCATAGGATACAGTCGTAGTTAGTGTAACCCATGAGTTTCTGACGCGATCGGCGCGGCACCATTCTTGCTAATCCGTTCGATAGAAAAATCGCTACAGTGCGCCGAGGCACAGCTGTAATAGAAATCAGCTCTATCTAACGTTGAGTTTAACCAGGGCTGGGATTGATGTTCAGTAATGGAATGACTATTGGCAACAATGGCGAAGGTTGGCGAGCAGGGTAGAACACGTGATGCTGAGAGATAGGGAGACGAAACGAAAATTGGGATCTGCGCAACGGCAAAGATATATGTGTTGCACTTTCTTTCTACTTTGTGATTTTTCTAAAATAAATTAATCCATTGTTTTTCATTTTATCTTGACGCCGTATAAAAAATTATGTGGATTACCTGTCTTCGATCTAAAACTGCCAGTTATTTACACATTCTGTAACGTAACGGTCATCGTTCGTTTATTTAACTTATTTTAAGTCGCTTTTCCACAGGCCCCCCCCCCCCTACTTTCAAAGAAAACATGACCATATTATATATTTTACGGTTTCAATGACGGAAAACAATAGACTAGTTTTTAAAATATTTTGTGTTACTGTCAAATAACACGTTTAGTACAGATAGCCTATGTGGTTATTTAATACCTACATAATGAGATCAAAATAACAGTAATCTCTTAGCTTGAATTCCTACATGATTTTGCAAGGCACTTATTATGTTAATCAGCAGTAACTCCAATTAATTCAACAATTAATTCGACTTTTTAAAAAACAAATAGCCAAGAACCTGGTGGAGGCACATAGTGGTTCCCCGATCCCACTTTAAACTGAAAGTCCAGTTTCGATTTGCGTTTCTGTGCATAAAGTGGACTTACATAATCTAACAAACAAACAAATTGACACGCTTTTGCAATGAAATAAGATTTTGGCGCCAATCAATGGGTACACTCCTGTTTGGCGACCCCTAGTGTGACGCGGCGGGCGTCATTTGGGTCTGCCATGTTCTTACACTTCCTTTGGCTAATCGTGACGATGGGCTTCTGTGATCATGAGATAAGACGGTGAAAGAGACGAGCACATGTATGACGGTTTCGTGGTTTGCGTGTGGGCGCTGGAATGTGTCATATAATCTGATGCATATAAAAACGCATTTGTTGTTAGGGTGTTTCAAAAAGAATCATCCGATTTCAAAAGGCTATATTTAGGAAACCAATGAACATAGAACCTTGCAGTAAGTTGTAAAACACATGCTGGAATATAAAGTTTTACTTACAATAGGTTTTACTTTGTTGAAGGTAGGTGCCTTTTCGGTGCAGCTCACTCTTTAGTCCGCGTCAAGATAGCAACATAGCAACAGAAGGCATTCTGCGTGCTCTGCTTCTACAAATGTGAGTTCGTTATATCTGTGCTGTCGTATGCTGATTGAACTCGAACGCCAGACCTGATTATTAAATGATGTTGGTGATTAGTCTGTGCGTCCTTCCTGTCAAACATGTCCAATATGATATAGCCGTCCTGTGCGACGCAACTTTGTATCTTCATATCACAATGTAAGTTATTGTGCTGATTATGTTACTGTGTTCCTAAATTATACATTTACGTTCGTGTTGCTGATACTGTTTTATTCCTGACTCCATTTCTTGTGTAATTGAAGAACTGAAAGAACCCGAAACTCAACAATGGCGACGAGGATCTTGGAACATACTTACTTCTCGTAATTCTACACATTTCTCGTTATTGTTCTTCAAGTTGTCTGTCGGAGGTAAGAATCTCTATATACAATGCAGAGGTTGTCTCAATTTTCCGAATTCTGCAGGGAGCAGGAAAGTATTAAGCAATATTTTGATAGATTCGAGCATTTCTGCAAAGGTTCAGACATTCCAGATGAAAAGGCTAAGCATATTCTATTAGCAGCAATAGGGCACAGAACGTATGCTGATTTATATAATCTCATACAACCAAAATCTATATCAGAACTCAGTCTTGCCCAAATTCAACAAATGTTGATCCGCCATTATAAGCCCAAGAAAAATCTCGTGCTTGAAAGGCATAAGTTATTTCTTATTAAACTGTAAGAAAATCAGAACATTCCGGATTTCATTGTGCAAATCAAAGAACAAGCTTCAAAATGTGATTTTGGTGATCTCATCGACTCAATGTGTCGCGACGTGTTTATTCTTGGTATGAGAAGTGTGCGCGTTAGAAACAGACTGTTATCAGATCCTGATTTGACCTTGAAAAAAGCAATAGATACGGCCATGTATCTCGATGAGCTAGAATTAAATGAGGGAATTATTAATCAAAGTCGCTCAAAGAATGCTGTGGAATATTCTGAAACTCCAACTGAAGTCACTTCGCAAATACAAAACAGGTACAAGGACAAATTCCGAATGAGCATCAGACAAAATAGAACTGATCCAAGGGATATTGGTAACAAATCAAACAATGATTCTGATAAACCGTGTGGTAATTGTAATTCTTTTCATCCTAACGGAAAATGCCCAGCTTTTGGGGCATTTCTTGACTGCCTGCAAGAAGAGAGAATTTAACAATTCTAGTAAAAGCAAATTGATTTCTGGCACTAACATTGTGCTTAACACGGGTATCAATGAAAGATCTATTGATATGCAAGATAATTCGAAACCTTCCATTGTACCTAACAATCACAGCAATTTCAAACATATGGTCCGAGAATCATCCATTGATTTTTCAGATTTCAATGTGCCGTGCATTCCCATAGATCACAAATTTGCAGATGATCAAGAAGAAAAATCTAAGAGCGAATTTGTTGATTACAGCGCCGCTAGTGTCCAATGTAATGCTCTGTGTCCAAAAATTTTCACTACCTTCATCACTAAAGAGAGTGAATCTGTTTGGCAAACACAGGGATCGTTGTTTGTCGACTTACAAGTCAACAATTCTAAGATTCCATTCCTAGTGGATACAGGTTCTGTTTATACTTTAATTGATAGCAGACAATTTGAGTCTTCATTGCGAGGTTGCACTATATGCAATTTTCCTATCGTCTTGAAAGCAGCAAATGGCAACAATCTTGGTGTATTAGGAAAAGTTAATGTTGAAGTTATATTTCGAGGAATGAAACATAACTTAGATATGATTGTTGTAAAGACAAAATTGAATCGTTCGATTATGGGTTTGTCTTGGATTGATGTTTTCATGCCTGAATGGCGAAACATCTTTGTTTCACATACTCTTCAGACGGTTTCAAATACTCTTGAATCGTCATCTATAAAGGAACTTTTTGCGAATCTAAAGAAAGATTTCCCTATACCTTTTGATGGTGACATGTCCAAGTCGATCAAGCGTTTTGAGATAGATTTGCCATTAAAGGACGATGCTACACCAGTATTCAAGAGATATTATGACGTCCCGTACTCGCTAAAGGAACCAGTCAAAGATGAATTACAGAAGTTGGTTAGCGACGGAGTCATTGAATCGATCAAATCATCATCGTGGGCTTCTCCTCTTCTCGGTATGGTCACGTATTACGCTTCGTACCTGCCAAACCTAGCTGACTGTGTTGCCAGTTTATATGATTTGTTGAAGAATGGGGTGCGCTGGTCATGGACAGATAGATGTTCATCAGAAGGAATTCCAGGATGTTAAGGATCTGCTATCTAAGGACTTAGTACGCACAGTATATGATCCTAGTAAGGACTTATACCTGATGTCGGATGCATCTCCTACAGCTACGGGAGCAGCCATAATGCACAAAATAAACGGAGTCCTAAAGCCTATCATGTGTATGGCCGGTACATTATCCGCTGCGGAAAGGAACTACACTCAATTGGAAAGGGAATCACTTGCATTAATCCGTGGAGTCAAATACTTTCACAAGTATCTCATTGGACGATATTTTGTTGCGTTCACCGACTCGAAACCTTTATCTCACCTGCTGGATCCTAGAAGTAACCTGCCTGCTTTAGCCATCAGCAGAATCAACAGATGGAAGTTAGTATTGGAAGAATATGACTTCAAAACTGTTTACACGCCGCATGTTGAGTTGGCTGATGCTCTATCTAGAATTTGTGTTGCAGATGATCCAATTCGTGATTATTATGATGATTTCGCATGTCAGTTGACAGCTGAGCCAGTTGTCCTTAATCTTATTGAATCTTCGGTGTTGTCGCGCATTTCGCTGGAATCACAACGTGATCCTGAGCTTTCTAAAGTCTTCGAATATGTTCAAAGGAGATGGCCACAATCCATAGGGAGAACAAAAAGTCATCCTATCAGGAAAATATTCGACAGGCGATATGATGTCCACATACAGAAGGGATGTATTTTCGTGGGCGAAAGACTAGTTGTACCTGAATCTTGTATACAAAGTGTCCTGTCTCTGTTACACAAATTCCACCAGGGAACATGCAAAATGAAGGAAATGGCTCGTTCATCGTTCTTCTGGAACACGATGAATGAAAATATTGAAAGGGTTACATCTTCGTGTGACACATGTTTGCGATACAATAACAGGCCCAATGTACCAGGTACCGCATTCGAAACGTGGCCTATTGCATCGCAGCCTTTTGAGCGTGTTCATCTTGATTTCTTCCATTTCTCAGACATGGATTTCTTGTTGCTAGTTGACGCTTACTCTCATTGGATATCTGTGTGGAGAGTGAAGAATATGCGATTTGACACCATGATTGGTTACTTAGAGGAATTTTTCTCATGCTTTGGATATCCGAAAACATATGTTACAGATAATGGCCAACCATTTGCATCTTCAGACTTCAATTCTTATTGCTCAAAGAAGAACATCAAGCTTCTTCACTCAGCTCCGTACACCCCTCAATCAAATGGTCTAGCTGAAAGGAATGTTGGGGTGGTGAAGAACTTACTACAAAAGAACTTTTCGAATCGTTCATACATCACGTTGAGAGAGATGGACAAGTTCGTTCTTGAGCTTTTAGGCAGATTAAGGAATACTCCAGTGCACGGATGTAGTCCAGCAGAACGTTTGCTCAAGTTTCGGCCAAGAACGGACATTTCCGTTTTTGACGCACCAAATGGTTTCGACAATCAGCCTATTAGTCCCGTTCCGTTTATGCCGGGGGAAAAGGTGCTTGTTGAACAACGCAAGAAACAATTCAGCCATGGATCCAAATACAAAATCGGAGAAATTGTTAAATTGATGGGCCGGAAGATGGCGAAGGTGATTGTGGACAATGACACGATTGTTGTTCATCTCTCGAAGATCAAGAAGTATCCCGACAAGGTCGGAAAAGACATCCTTGTCCGAAAAAACCCAGTGCTTGTTGGAGAGGAAGATTATCTCCCAGTGCCTGCTTATCAGGATCCAGTGGTACCTCCGAATGCGGCCTGCGATAATCAACCGGTTAGGAGATCACAAAGACCAAGACGACCACCTGACCGATATGGGCAAACTACATGAAACGGGAGTTTCTTCAACCTAAGGGGGGGAGAGTGTCGTATGCTGATTGAACTCGAACGCCAGACCTGATTATTAAATGTTGTTGGTGATTAGTCTGTGCGTCCTTCCTGTCAAACATGTCCAATATGATATAGCCGTCCTGTGCGACGCAACTTTGTATCTTCATATCACAATGTAAGTTATTGTGCTGATTATGTTACTGTGTTCCTAAATTATACATTTACGTTCGTGTTGCTGATACTGTTTTATTCCTGACTCCATTTCTTGTGTAATTGAAGAACTAAAAGAACCCGAAACTCAACATGTGCAACGTCGAATACTGTGAGCAGTAGGTGGTGCAGTACCGTACTAACAACGAAACTCACGTTGGTTGGTATTTTACAAGTTACAAGGTTCTATGCTCATTGGTTTCCTAAATATAGTCTTTTGAAATCGGATGATTTTTCTTGAAGCACCCTATATATCGACTAACTTTTATGTAATCACCTAATATTGGCGTTTACTTGTGTTTACTGATGCTTACTAAAGTTAATTTGTGTTATTGTGCAAAACAACCAGTTCCTATGTTATAACGTTTTATGAAATTTGTACTAACTAATTTGTATCACTGTGACAAGGGTGTTAACGAGGTACGAGGGATGTCACTTAGGGATGTAGCAGTAAAACGATGTTCAATTGGGTATTACAGGTTGTGCATAGCCCTCCTTGACTCGGTGAAGAGGTAAGGAAGGCGGACGAGCAAAGCACACTCACCTAATCGGGCAGCGATCCCTCTGGTGTCTCGGACTCTGGTGAGGACCACGGCACGAGCGAGACAGTCACCCCGGATATGAGGCGTCGGATCTCAGCAACTGAACCGTGGCGCGCGTCGAATACGAGACCACGATAACTTTTGCACACTTTTAAAAATCCAGGGTACTTATCCGACTGTTGCTACAAGCCGTGTTTCTGATGAGCTTGCAAGCTACCCTCTTTCGATCAGGAAGAGCGACCCGGTAGTTGCAAGCTGGGACTCTGTCTAGCCAGAGACATTTTGTTATTGTCGCTGCCTTGATTGGGTCAGTGTGCTCGAGTTAACTTGGTTGTTACTTTAAGCTTTTGATGCCCATTCGCCTTCCCATGACAAATAGATTTTATTACGAGTTTTTAATAGGGATAGAGTTGAAAAATTGCTTCGGGTGTACAAACCGCGAAAACAAGCGGCTAGTAAATAAAGACGTGGAATCCAGTGCTATCACAACTTTACCGCCTATATTACTATGGACTAAAACTTCTCTCTTCTCGGTTGAACCCCTTCAAGCTAATCCTCGTGTTTTTGTCTACCCAGTCAACAACCGAAGCATATTCTCTCATGTGAGTTTTATTTTCACGCACTTCTCAGAAGGAGTCAGTTCTACGTCATTGAAATTGTAACACTTTTTCTGTATTTACTATCTGTGACTAGGGTTCAGGAATTTGTGAAGAAGAGAGGGGATAAAAATATGGTTTAAATTTGATTATGATCATAAGTTCCTGCAATAAGTCCTAGTCTTGAACCACATCGGAAGCCTGTTAGTAGGGAAACAATAAAAAGTAAAGCATGAAATTCAAAATTCCTTTGCACAAATCCTAAGGTGCGTGTCACAGAACACCAACCCCATACAGCAACGGTTCGCAAATCGTGCCCCGTGGCACCCAAGGACTGGTTTACAAGGGCGTCGCAAAATGTTCCAATATTTTCACTGAAATAATACTTACTAGTTAGTCTACACATGGTTTTATAACTTCTTACATAAAATGTTTCTGAATTTTGAAATATGTGTTAATATTTTTAACTTAGGCACACAACCTAACTAACTGTTGTTGTAAGTGTCATATAGGCCTACATTCTGACTTTGGTACCGCGGAGAAATCTTGAAACAATAAGTGCGTCCTGAAACGAAAACGTTTGGGAAACCCTCCATAGAGGATTGCTCAGGATATGGGTTCAGCCGCCAGAGATTGGATTGCCTGCAAGATCACAGTTTCCAAGGTACACTACGCGAAAGAGAAGCTCACATTGGAGTACCTTCCTTACACTCAGACAAAGATCATGTGTCCCACATGGCCCACACTTTAACCTCTTCTTGGTGCATGTATCACCCTACCTGGTGGATCGTTACGTCATCAAATAAACGCGCTACTGTTGGCTGTTGTCAGTAGCCACGCCCACAGTTGCGATTCTCGTGTAGGTTTTGTAAATGCTCTCTCACTGTGCTGCTCTATGATTGGAAGTCAGAAAACTGATACAGGTCGAGTGCAGTAAATAGCATTTTCTTGCACAAACACAAGTCAACTTGGAATTTACTTGTAATGTTCGTTTGCACAGCTGCAAATGGCACGCATGCAAACAAAAAATCATTTAACCACATGTAGCAATAGCGCAGAAATTCCTCGAAAACAAATTAACGCCATTTTGTTTACCTGGACGAGATGTGTTATTCCAGTCTACTGTTAGCGACCATGCAGATCCGGTGATTGTTTTCTTCCGGCGCTCTGTTACGTCCAACTTCTGTTCCACTTCCAACACGCTGTTATTTATCCGCCTCGAGCCATCGGGAACTTTCGAGTTGGAAAACGGGGAAAAACTGAAGAAGGAGAATGGAAGTAAAATGGACAAGGAAAAATAAATGGAGAAACTTTTCTCTCTTCTAACTCTGTCTTGCAACGTGCCTGACTTGACTAATCGAGAATCCAGAGACTCTTGATTGTTCTCTTTTGTCTTGGAGTGGAAGTTTCACAAACACTTGAACGTGCCAACGGAAAACAAAGATTAATAAGGTCTTACGTTCAACTGAATAAGCAAAGCCACAGAAAAGATGTTGTCAGCAAAAATAACAGGACGAGCGTGATTCTTTAGCTGCCATTTAATATAACTTACACACTACTAGTAATACTACTACCCGTGGACGTCCGAAATTAAGTGGTGTGACTCAGTTGTTAGCATATGCAGATGATGTAGACTTATTAGGGGATGATATAAATACAATTAAGAATAATGCTAAAATATTTTTCAAAACTGCTAAAGAGATAGGTTTGGAAGTTAACAAAGAGAAAAGTAAATATATGCTTACAGGCCGAAACCAAATTAAAGAGGAAATAAAAAGTAGGATTAATTCAAGAAATGCATGTTACTTCTCTCTTCATAAACTATTGTCTTCTCGTTTAATATCTAAGAAACTAAAAGTTAAAATATACAAAACAGTAATTTTGCCTGTAGTATTATATGGATGTGAAACTTGGTCCCTTACATTGAAAGAGGAACATAAATTGACAGTATTCGAAAATAAGATCCTTAGGAAAATATTTGGACCTAAAAGGGATGAGGAGACAGATTAGTGGAGAAGGTTACATAATTTAGAGCTACATAATTTGTATTCATGTCCAGATATTATTAGAATAATTATATCAAGAAGACTTAGGTGGGCAGGCCATGTGGCACGAATGGGAGAGGAAAGAGGAGTTTACAGGATTCTTGTTGGGAAACCTGATGGTAAGAGACCTGTAGGAAGGCCAAAACGAAGATGGAGGGACAACGTGGAGATGGACCTAAAGGAAATCGGTAGGGATGGAAAAGAGTATATATATCTTGCTCAGGATAGGGACAGATGGAAGGCCTGTGTTGCTGCAGCCATGAACCTTCGGGTCTAAGAAGTCTAGAGAGTTAGTTAGTTTAGTGGACGTCCGAAAGGGAGACACACCCCAGTCGAAAATGAATGACACGAAGAAATTATATGTTACACATACTGTATACAGTTTCATTTCAGTCACAGTATTTTAAGGGTGTTGCAGAAACATGATAACTGTCAGTTGTCAGTTGACGCGCACAGACCGGTTTCGAAGACGCTCCTGGGTGACCCACATTCACCATGGGGATAGGCGTGGAATCTTACAGAGCCCGCATAAGACTTTTCAACTCTTCTAAATGGATGTTTTGGAGTTCTCTGCATGCTGCTCATCATCGGAGGAATAGAGCAAAACCCGGGTCCAGACTCTGAGAAGATGACAATCGAGAATCTGTATAGGTTGCTGAAGGAAGGTCAGGGACAGTTATCGTCCCAAGTGAACGAGATAAATAAGAACGTGCTGTGTTTCCGGGAAGAACTGTCGTCTCTCAATAAAGATGTGAAGGCCATTAAGCAAGAAATGGACTTCTTAAAAGAAGAGAACGCCAGGTTAAATGATCAAGTATCCTACCTTGAGTCCCAATCTAAAAGGAACAACCTCGTTTTTTACAACGTCCAGGAGGAAGAACGGGAAACATGGGAGAGGACTGAGGAAATACTATGCCAAGTGATAGAAAAGAATACAGGCATCGCGCTAGGAGGAAATTCGTTCGAGAGGGTCCATCGCTTTGGCTCAAGAAGAGGCTGCCGTCCGATTGTAGCCAAGTTTCTCTCGTTCAAAGACAGGACGAAAATACTGATGAAATCTAAAAGTTTCAAACAGTGCGGTGTAGCGGTTTCGGAGCATTACTCTGATCGTGTGCGTCAGATTAGAAACGAGCTAAAACCTCATCTCGAAGAAGCCAGGAAGTGCGGTGACAGTGCGTTCCTTCGTTACGATCATCTCGTTGTTAACGGTGTGCGTTATTCCTTGCAACAGTGCGAAGAATATGCAAGATCGCGTTCCGTTGAAAGAAATATGGCAACGCAGGAAATTCCTGGAAATGCATCTGTGAATGAGAATATAAGTGTCGAACGTGAATCACGAGTGTCTGCTGCTATCCCCACCCCCACCCCACGTCACCCCCGGCTATCGAACTGCGAGGATTCCAGGATGCAGCTGAGGAACCGAAACAAGTGAGTCCTGTGGAGTGGGAGATCGGGTCAAAGGGGAGGTAAGAATCCGTCGAGCAGTGACCTAGCATTAGAAACTATCACCATATTTCATAGCAACGTTCAAGGTTTGATATCAAAAGCGTCAGAGATAGATATATTTTTCGAGGAACAAAAAGAAAACAACAATGAAATTACTATTTTTTGTTGCACTGAACACTGGTTAGCGAAAGATGAAACAAAGTTTAATTATATTGATAATTTATGTATTGCATCTAGTTACAGTAGGCAAAATATAATAAGAGGCGGGTCTTTAATTTTCACTCAGAATGAACTTAAAAGTAACGTAGTTGAAATAAAACAAGCTGTTGAGTTCTCTGTAGAACAAGACTTCGAATGCGCAGCAATTGAAATAGCTATTTACAACTTATGCATAATATCAATATATAGAACGCCTAGTGGAAACATGGATGTCTTCTTAAATAAGTTAACATTATTACTAAATCTCGTAACAAAAAGCTCCAAAAAGAATATTGTTGTTTGTGGAGATTTTAACATTGATGTAGCTAAAGACACTGCAGAAAAAAATAGTTTTCTGGATGTAATGAACTCTTTTGGTCTGTTTCATACAATTACAACTCCAACTAGAATCACCAAAAAAACAAAAAGTACAATAGACAATATTTTTACCAATATAAACGTTAATAAATATTCAGTAGAAACTTGCATAGGTTTTTCTGACCATGATTCTCAGCTTATTAAGGTAAACGTAATAGAAGAGAAGCGAAATCATAAACCACGCACAAAATTCAGATTTGTCAGACCCACAAACAATGATGAGAACATTTCAAAATTCAGAAAAGCGCTTAAATCAGAAACATGGGATTTTATAAACAATATGGCTGTACACGTAAACGAGAAATTCGAAAAATTTCTTGATACTGTAAGATACCATTTTAATAAATGTTTTCCCATAAAAAAAGCACGAGTTCACAACAAAAACAATTGCCTATGGATAACCAAGGAAATTAAAAATCTTAGCAAATTAAAGCGATCATTGCATAAACAGAGTAAATATGCAAACAGCCCTACCCTTAAAGATCATTACAAACAGTTCAACAAAAATTACAAGAAAACATTAAAACATTGCAAACAATTATATGTTGATAAAAAGTTGAATAATTCAGAAAACAAAACTGCAGAACTATGGAAAATAGTTAATCATATTACAGGTAAAAAAACGAACACGAATCAAGATATCATATTAGAAACAGGTAATGTAATAGAGACAGATCCGCAAAAAATAGCTAATACTTTTAATAATTATTTTGTTAATGTAGCACTTAACCTGCAACGTAACATCAGCGTAACGGACACATACAAAGAAAAGTTAAATAACGTCAAAAGATCTTTCACGCATTCTTTTTATATGACCCCTACTACAGACGAAGAAATTTCCAACATAATTCGAAATATGAAAAACAAAAAGTCAACAGGGCTAGATTCAATGCCGATTAACGTGATCAAAGAGGTTTGCACGTACATTAAGGAGCCCTTGGCTAAATTAATTAACGAGTGTATGGAAAATGGCAGCTTCCCAGATTGTCTAAAAATATCAAAAGTAATACCCTTGTATAAGAAAGGAAATACAACAAAAATTGAAAACTACAGACCAATTTCCTTATTGTCAATTTTTTCAAAACTTTTCGAAAAATTAATCTATAATAGGATAATAAAGTATGCAGAAGATAAAAAGATACTCATAAAGCAACAAAATGGGTTTGTGAAATCGAAAACAACAAAAAATGCCATTTTTGATGTAATTGATAATATTCTTTCCGCCATAAACAAAACGTATTCTGTTGTTGCAATTTTTTGTGATTTATCAAAAGCGTTTGACTGTGTGAATCATCACTTGCTACTAGAGAAATTAAAATACTACGGAATCCGCGGTGTATCAAACAAATTAATAGAATCCTATTTATCGAATAGAAAACAGAGCGTTGCAATAAATAGCATATCCAATAATGGGACGCAAACAACATATTACTCCGAATTGAAAGATGTGGTTATTGGAATCCCCCAAGGATCGATACTAGGACCCCTGTTGTTTTTATTGTTCATAAATGACCTTCCAGCAAATGTTGATACCGCCCAAATTACTCTTTTCGCTGATGATACTACGGCTTTGGTAGATTCTGTTAACGATGTAACATTAATTCAAAAAACGGAAGAAGCTCTTACTGAACTACAAAGCTGGTTTTCAGCAAACAAACTTTCTATGAACAACGAAAAAACTAATATAATAAAATTTGGTGTATCTAGAGCCAAAAACTCTTCTATTAAGCAATATAATTTCACAGTAGGGCATGCCGTTATAACAGCCACTAACAATACAAAATTTCTTGGAATATTTATAGACGAGTGTCTAAACTGGAAAGTTCACATAGATCATTTATGCAAGAGGCTAAACACCGTATGTTACCAATTAAGAACCTTAAAAAATAGTTTCAATACAGTATGTTTGCTAAATATCTATTTCTCAAACTTCGAAAGTATTTTGAGGTACGGTATCCAATTTTGGGGAAACTCGGCTCAATCGCAGAGGATTTTTAAAATTCAAAAAAGAGCATTGCGTATTTTGGCAAATGCACATAAAACTGATACATGTAAACCGCTTTTCAAAAAATTACGTATATTAACACTTCCAAGTCTGTACATACTTGAAACACTTACTTTCATACACGAAACAAAATCGAACTATCCAAGGAACATAGACACTCACGATTACAATACCAGACAAAAAGATAACTTCCACATTCCCAAAGTGCGGCTAACTGCATTCCAAACAGGACCTTTTTACTCAGGCATCCAGTTATACAATATACTACCAAAAAGTTACAAAAATTTTGAGAGAACCACAATCTTTAAAAGTAAAGTGAAAAAATTGTTATTGGAATACACATTATATTCAGTTCAAGAATTTCAAGAATTAACTAACTTTATAAAATAAATTTAGATTGTATACACTATATAACATGTACTTTCACATGTTTACATGTTAATTTGTCATTGTGTGTTTTACTATTATATTATGTTATATTATTATTAAAAAAAATTGCCAAATTGATGTATAGATATATATATGTGCGATATCAACATGTCTTTTGTAATGTACATGCACCAATGCCCCCAGGGGTACTATCGGTGTGAAAATTGCTCAATAAACTCAATAAACTCAAACTGATCTATTGTTTTTGAGGAGTAACACTATTGAAGGGGAAAATATGCCTCGTTTGCCCCCGTCTGGAAAAAATTACCCTCCTTGCCTCTCTCTGGAAAAAGTCCTGCTGAAGTTGCGATTAATTGATTGTTGATTTGGTGTTTTAAGTCCACTTTATGCACAGAAAGGCTAATCGGGACTGGACCTACAGTTTAAAGTGAGATCCGAGCCACTTGTGCCTCCACCGGGTATCGAACCTGGGACTCCTTGATTACATGGTAACGACGCTACCACTGCACCAACGGGGTGCCCCTACTGAAGTTGCGAAGTACTAGTACTACTATTAATACGCGTAATAATAATAATGTAGGTTGAGTTAGTGATCTTACTTTGCTTTTCTGCCAATTTTGGCTAATCGCGAAGATGGGGATGAATTATGATGTGATGCAAAATGTGGCGAGGAGTACTGCATCCCTAACTTCCAGCTCCTCCTAATCGCCGTCACTGAATGTTTGGATTAAAATGAATGTCTTATGAGGAATAATTTAAAACACACACGGAAAACCAATTCTTTCTTCATTGTCCATGCAGTATTTCTGGGCTAATGAAAGGCTATTTTGACAAAATATCACTCATAAGTAATAAACAAGTGAGATTGAAAAATCTGTTTAGAATTGAGGAGATTATTAGCTAAGTTGCTATTTGTTTTCGGAACTGTCATGATACTAATGAGGGAGAAGCAATACACGTATGGTTACATGAACGTATTTTCTGAGGTAACAAAATTATTTAGGACACAAGGAATTCATCGAAGTTGATCACCGTGCCAGTAATAATTCATCTATTTTTCATTCTTGGGTTGTATGGCGTGACCATTTCGAACACACTAGAATGTCAACCTCTATCCTGTGCAGCATACCCTGAAAACTTTATTCTTTCAGGGCAACGAGTCCCTGGCGCCTGCAACCACTCAAAGTAATAATTTATGAGGGTTTGTATTTTGAGTGTCAGTATGTGTTTCTTTTCGCCCCTTCGTTACTTTCATCTAATCACCATTGAACCTTATCGTCGTCATTAACAAAATTAGCAGAAAAATGTCTTAAAATAAAACAAATCAACCACAACTTACTCTTCCAAAAATGGAGTTTCATTAGTTTATACTTCTTAGAAAGTTGAGGTGGTAGTTTTAATTGCACAGCGCTTCATTACTTGATCAAGGCAGCTAATTCCGTGAACAATGACGTTGTTTTACGAAAGTCTCAAATATTTGTCTCAGGCAATCACCCTCTTAAAATGGACGCATCTTCTGTGGTGATAAAATGACACGTTTGGTGCGAGTTCTTTCTGTACTTTTTCCCCCAATGGCATAACGCTGTCGTTATAATAGAGAGATCCTGTGTTCGACTCCACCCTACTCTGGTGGAAGCACAATGCACACTGGTTCGGATTACACGTTAAACTGTAGGTTTGGTCCCGATTAGCCTATCTGAGCATAAAAGTGGGCTTAAAAACAAACTAACAAAATCGTTTTCTATATACTTCGTGACATAGCTTTCTTTACTTCAGCTGCATCTACAGATTCTGTTTGACATTTTTGGCTGATTCATGTGGCAAAATTTATGTCTGGAACGAGGATTTCTCTGCCAACTCATTAGCAATTGAATAATACAGCTTTTCCCATACTTAAAATTTATTCACTTCGGTATTGTAGTGATTATTGTGATTCCTTCTTATAGGTGTTTCACCTACGTCACAAACTGTTGCATTGTGGGATCGAGCAGCCATGATTGTGGCGGGTTCTTGTAAACATTCGGAATTCAAGTGAGCGGGCGGGAGATTTTAACCTCGTTTACGATGGTATGCCTTGTGCAATATTAGGTTGTTTAGGTCTAACAGGCACTCACGTTTATCCTAGAATATTCCGAGAAAGAACAGAAGGTGAAATTCACGGCACAGAATTTTCCATTTGTTGATTAGAAAACGCCATCATGGCGAGAATAAAGCGTGCCAACATTACTGAACAAAACAAACAGTACAGAGCGATGGGGTAAACATTTATTTTTAGGTAAGTTCATATATCGCATTTCTCTGTGACTTTTAGTACAAATGGATTGAACTGGTGTTTTTTATCAGACTTGCAAGTAGCGTTTCCTTATTATTGTTTTATTTGGCGGAAAGGTGTTGATAAGTTTGACGATAAAAATGATAACTCATTTTGATAATTGCACGCTTGTACTTGATTATTTATATTTCACTCATTAACACAAACTGCTATTAATTGTTATCCTATTCATGAGAAAAGGTGCCGGTAGTAGGTTTTGCGTACTGTCAGAAAAAAACACTGTTTGGTTAAAACCTGTTAATGATATATCGAAGTATCTCAAATTGATTGATTTATTTGGTTTATTTTACTTCATTTTTCTGCTATATTTGGCTAGTCGTCAAGACCAGTCATGCCCAGGCCGAGATTCGAATCAGGGACACCTAGCATCGTAGTGCGTTGTGCTAACCACTCCGTCACTGAGACCTGCATATCCCAAATTGTTAAAGCAACAAGTGAAATTACGGTTTTTGAACAACTCATCATTTCAAATTACTGCGCTTGAACAAACGTTAAAAGGAAACATTTTTCAGTTAATCTGCACGCAAGGTCGTCGATGACCACTTTCTCCCACCCCGAGCGGGAAACATAGGTTACTTACTGGATGTAAATATTTCAAGCAGAATCCGAACCACTAATAAATACGAAAACAACCTGATTCCTTGTAGCTGGTTCAAGTAAATAAACACAGGTGAACTCTAGTTGGCCTTTTCGTTGCATTTTTATGCAATGTTACCGACATTTTACACAGTACTAACAACAAACGTGCACTTGGCGCAGGTGTAACGAATGCTGCGTGGTGGGTATTTCCGTGCAGACGACAAACATATTTGCCGCAAACATGGCGGCGCTGCGAATCCTGACGTCACATGAAACCCACCTATTAGTAGAACGAATATAAAGTTGATATTTCGCATACCATATTGATATTTGAAAATTGTAATGAAATAAAAAAGGGACACTTCTGGAATTTCAATGCAGAGCTAATTAAAACTATATTATATTCTGTAGCATACTTAAAACGGAAGGTTTATGGCTGGAGCAACACAAGCCTTCCATCTGTCCCTATCCAGGGCAAGATTAATCCATTCTTTCTCATCCTTACCGATTTCTTTTAGGTCCATCTCAACGTTATCCCTCCATCCTCGTCTTGGCCTTCCTACAGGTCTCTTACAATCTGGTTTCCCAACAAGAATCCTGTAAACTATTCTTTCCTCTGCCATTCGTGTCACATGGCCTGCCCATCTAAGTTTTCTTGATTAAATTATTCTAATAATATTTAAAAAGTCGAAATAATTTATTGTGTTGCTGGAGAAAGTAACGATAAGGTGATGTTTTGATTTGTTTATTTGGAGATTTTTTTAACCATACCCAGGCCGGGATTTATATACGTATGTGGAGGCCTGGAGCTTACAGCACCAAAACCTCACTCCAATCCCCTCTACACAGTTTCAGTTATAACTTCTCGCCAAGTTACATGGTGTGGTTTGTTATTATATTTTTACCACATCCGAAGTACCTATTTTTTTTATTATGTGTTACTTTTCAAAGCAGTCTTTCCTAGTGAAGGCCCGGAGCTGCAGTCCTCAATTCACCCTAAATTCTGATCTAATCTTGATAATACCCTGCATAATTTTGAGCCTCCTAAGCCTACTAGCTGCTTTTAATCATAGAAGTATTAATTTGATCACAGTATTTTTGTTTCAATAGCTCTAGTAATTACTTTCACTTTCTAATGACAAAATTGGCTTTTTATGGGTTGATAATATGTGAACATTTCTAGCATAGATAATATTCACAAGTAAAATGTACATGTTATGAACACTAGAATACACTTATATATTGAATCATTCATATATCCCCAAGTATATGTACTTATTGAATTTGATTGGGTGGGCAATCGGGTGGGCACAGGAATTTTTGGGTGGGCGCTTGCCCACCCGTGCCCACCCCTGTCGCCGTCCCTGCCAGCAGGTGGAAGGATCAACAACCTCAAAACACCTCACCTAAAATAAACAAAAAACAACATTATTACTAAATATAGAAATGTTCCAGTTATTCGAGTGCGAATTTCATCTATAAATCGTCCTAAAGTTAAGGGTACTTTACGGAGATCCACTATTGTTGAAACCCCTTCTCCCCACTCTCTTACACAACGTAATATATTTTAATTTTTGTGTGGAAAATATAGAGCAAAAGGTGACGTGACACCTAGAGTTGTATATCATAAAGTCAATAAAACGTAGTCATGAAGTATTTAACGGGAAACAAATATAAGAATCAACTATAAATATATATTGCCTCTGTGAGATAATGTATATTGTTGTCAGCACATTTTGGCAGTCACTTTAACTAATTTATGATAATATTTAGAGTCTTTATTAATTGGATCTTCTTATTTCATTTTAGGTAGAGGCTGTGAGCACAGAAAAATCTCTCAGGGTAAGGGTAAAAGTTTATGACAACACCACTGCCATCTACAGTCAGGATATTGAAATTTCTTCTGGCGAAGGAACATTCGTAGTACCAGCAATACTGGCAGACAGTGACGTCATAACTTTACAGGTAAGTTTCATCTGTTTACAGAAATAATATATTTATTAGCAATAAATTAATTTGAAAAATATTTAAAAGATCCACACTTCCATGGGTTTCCCTTACGGAGAATACTTTGAACTGTAGCAAGACAAGAAAAGGTCAAAGGTATAGATAACGTTAGCCGAGCAAGGGATTAATAATTTCAGGTGTGAGTCACGTTTACCTTCCTTTTCGAGTGTCCCGTCAACAATTTCATATAACCATGATTCAACTTCATTGTAACAATTAGCTCAAAAGGGAAATAAATCGATGGAAAATAGAGATGATATAAATACAAATTGGTGCTGTTCCTGTCGAATAGAGATTAAGGAGGGTTATGTCGGTCTTCTTTTTCTGAAACAAAAACTTTGTACACTCGAAATGTAGGAAAATGTAGCACACACAATCAATATTTGTGTTATCTTCTTTCTCTCTTCCTCTTCCTCTCTCTCTCTCTCTCTCTCTCTCTCTCTCCCTATCTAGCTATATATCTCCACTTCTTTCTTTATCTCTACGTGCTGTCTGTCGCTTCTCTCCTACTTTTCGTCTTTATCTTTCTCAGAGACACAACCTTCCATCTTTCAAACACAATCTCTTTCAACTTGTCTTTTCTCTCCTGCATTATGTCCATCCATTGTCTATGTGCTATTCTCTTTTCTCTATTTTTTTGCTTCTCTACTTACTTCTTTCTTTCTCTCTCTCGTTCTCTATCTCTCTCTCTCTCTCTCTCTCTCTCTCTCTCTCTCTCTCTCTCTCTCTCTCTGTGTGTGTGTGTGTGTGTGCCTTTCGCCTTTCTCTTTCTCTTCCTCTCACACACACAAAGCGTGTGCACACACTCTCTCTCTTTTTCTCCTCCTCATTCATTCTCTTTTTCATTCTCTCTCAATATCTATATTCTTGCTCATTCTTCTTTCTCTCTCCTTTTTACTTTCCATCCTATCTATGCATGTTTCTGTCTTTTTCTTTCAATTCCTTCCCAAAATTTTATTTATCTCTTTCTCTGTCTTTCGCCCTTTGTTTCCCTGTTTTATACCTTCCTTACTTATCTTATCATCATAACGGAATGGGAATCAGTGTGTTGACCAATAAATACTCACCAATGGAGTAGCATCTTTCTCCAAACCATGGAATACTTATTAATAAGTACACTAAACCCCAAAATCAGTGTAAAATAACGGCCCTGTTCGTTATAAGCTATCTCAATAGTTATTAACTTACGATCTTCGTAATTGCTTTATGCAAAGACACCATTGTTAACATGTTACATCCAAATACTGATCTTGCAGTATCGTCCATTTACAATATTGTCGGAATCAAGCATCTTGAGGTGAGTAAAGCTTTGAAAGTGTGGCTTCGAAAAGCTTAGCTATTTTTTCCCCGTAACGCACAGGAGCCTCGCTATCGCCGAAAACATAAATCGTTCCAGCATGGTAAGCCATGCGTAAAGCTTACTCTACGACTATTGCATTCTCTGGTGCAAGTATCTGAACATGAAAATAACGAGCGAGTCTTATCTGTTAGCAACCAAACACGCTCTTGAGCTCATGGCTGGAAAAGTTCGCTTTATCTTCTCTCAGGGTGTGTGCTACAATAAACTAGGAGCCGTATAAAATGCACGGAAAATAGAATTCGTTAACACATATTCTAGTAAACTAAGAATGTAGTAAATTGAATAAAATGTAACATACCTTCGCATATATAGTGCATGGTGATTTACATTTATTATGCTGTTCGATTGATTGATTTGGTGTTTAAAGTCCACTTTATGCACAGGAAGGCTAATCGGGACTGGACCTACAGTTTAAAGTGGGATCCGAACCACTATGAACCTCCACCGGGAATCGAACCTGGGACCCCTTGATTACAAGGCGACGACGCTACCACTGCGCCATCTGGGAGGTCCTTATACTGTTCGACAGAGATCATAAAAATCTTAATACCCCCCTCTCTCTCTCTCTTTCACTCAGTTTCTCTCTCTCTCTCTCTCACTCTCACTCTCTCTCACTCTCTCACTCACTCTCTCTCACTCTCTCACTCTCTTACTCTCACTCCCTCACTCTCACTACTTCACTCCCTCACTCTCACTCCCTCACTCTCACTCTCACTACCTCACTCTCTCATTCTCACTACCTCACTCTCTCTCACTCACTCTCTCACTCTCTCTCTCACTCTCTCACTCACTATTTCACTCTCTCACTCTCTCACTCTCACTCTCTCACTCTCACTCCCTCACTCTCACTCTTTCACTCTCACTACCTCACTCTCTCACTCTTTCACTCTCACTACCTCACTCTCACTCTCTAACTCTCTCACTCTCTAACTCTCTCACTCTCACTACCTCACTCTCACTCTCTCACTCTCTCTCACTCTCTCTCTCTCTCTCTCTCTCACTTTCTCTCTCAGTCTCACTATCTCACTCTCTCACTCTTACTACCTCACTCTCACTCTTTCACTCTCACTACCTCACTCTCTCACTCTCACTACCTCACTCTCTCATTCTCACTACCTCACTCTCAGTCTCTTTCTCGTTTTTGTTGTCTATTTCCCTCATCATTTCCATTCTATCTGTATCTTCGTTTGATTGACTGATTTGGTTGTTTAACGTTGCCTTTCTACCACTTTTGGTTTAATCGTGACGATGGGGATGAGTGATGATATGATGACACTCACGACGAACACCCATGCGCATGCCGGGATTCGAACCCGGGACCCCTGGCGTCGTAGAGCGCTGTGCTAACCACTCCGCCATGGAAGTATTCTTTAGCGTAGAGTTTTCAGTTAGAAATTCAGGCTCGACCACGTTCTTCGTAGTGTGCCTAATCTTAATGGAGTGGTCTGTATCTTCGTCTCTCTCTCTCGTCTTCCTTCTCTTCCTCTCCCCATTCAACTCCCTCCTTTCTCATTCCCTCTCTCTCTTTGTCTCCTTCTCTCTTCATTTTCTATATCTCCTTTCTCTACTGCTCTGAATTTAACACCACGTTTATGTCTTCCCTTTCATTCGATATACGGTGGAGGCACATAGTCGTTCGGATCCCACTTTAAACTGTAGGTCCAGTCTCTTATTGTGCACAAGTGTACTTAAAACACCAATTCAATCAATCAATCAATCAATCTTCCCTTTCAGTTTGCCTTTGCGTCTGTTCCTTTGTTCTCCACATTTCTTCTTCATCTTCCTGATGTCGTCTCGTTCCCCATTGCTTAGACTTATTGTATGAGAAATAATAGTCGCTGAGCACAAAACCGAACATAACATAGTATAAACATACACATAACTGATTATAATAATAATAAGATTTTCATGAATACTTTTAGTCCATGTTCCTTCCTTCCTTCTTCTTTGATTGGCACACAACGGCTATGTTCATCTATCCAAATAACAAAATAATGCCGTCATGGTAACCAACAAAGAATGTAAATTCGATTACCTTTTCTTTAGAAACTGAGCCTATCACATACTTCCCTCTCTCTACCCTCTTTGTCCATCACTGTCTCTAACTCCCCCTGATTATTTCTCCCTCTTTCAAACATTCTAAAATATAGTTATGTGTTTCTCCAAGAGACAAGTGAAACACATTCAGAGATATTGAGTTGAGTTGAGTTGGTGTTTTAACTCTACTTTATGCACAATAAGGCTAATCGGGACTGGACCTACAGTTTGATCCGAACCACTTGTGCCTCTACCGGGTATCGAACCCGGGATCTCTTCATTACAAGGGGACGACGCTACCACTGCGCCATCGGGGAGGCCCACATTCAGAAATGAACTTGACATCCAGATTGAGTAGAGACATTTCGTTAGACAATCGTATGATATTATAATATACATTGCAGGTATAGTGCAAGCCCGTTCAGTTCGTCTTGTGCAGTGGCGTGCCCAGAGGGGGGAGTTGGGGGGTCATAACCTCTCCTTTGGACCAGAATTCCTAAAAAAGAACGTCAATGGCAGGAAAATATGGCAAAATTATGGCTTATTAAAAAAAGCATTCGTAACCCCTCTCTTTCCAAACTCCTGGGCACGCCAGTAGACTTGTGATCTTTTACAAAAAAGTTCAGGATTCGAGTCCCGGCCTGAGTGTGGGTGTTCCATCATCAGTAGGGTCTCTTCATCCTGATTAGCCTCCAAATAAAAATTATATTATTTTAAATTATAAATACTTTTCAGTTGGCGGCATCTTCAACATTCCAGAATTTGAGTCCGTGCCTGCGTGTGTGTGTTTCATCATCAGTATGGTCTCTTCATCCTGATTAGCCTCCAAATAAAAATTATATTATTTTAAATTATAAATACTTTTCAGTTGGCGGCATCTTCAACATTCCAGAATTTGAGTCCGTGCCTGCGTGTGTGTGTTTCATCATCAGTATGGTCTCTTCATCCTGATTAGCCTCCAAATAAAAATTATATTATTTTAAATTATAAATACTTTTCAGTTGGCGGCATCTTCAACATTCCAGAATTTGAGTCCGTGCCTGCGTGTGTGTGTTTCATCATCAGTATGGTCTCTTCATCCTGATTAGCCTCCAAATAAAAATTATATTACTTTAAATTATAAATACTTTTCAGTTGGCGGCATCTTCAACATTCCAGAATTTGAGTCCGTGCCTGCGTGTGTGTGTTTCATCATCAGTATGGTCTCTTCATCCTGATTAGCCTCCAAATAAAAATTATATTACTTTAAATTATAAATACTTTTCAGTTGGCGGCATCTTCAACATTTCAGAATTCGAGTCCGTGCCTGCGTGTGTGTGTTTCATCATCAGTATGGTCTCTTCATCCTGATTAGCCTCCAAATAAAAATTATATTACTTTAAATTATAAATACTTTTCAGTTGGCGGCATCTTCAACATTTCAGAATTCGAGTCCGTGCCTGCGTGTGTGTGTTTCATCATCAGTATGGTCTCTTCATCCTGATTAGCCTCCAAATAAAATTATATTATTTTATATTATAAATACTTTTCAGTTGGCGGCATCTTCAACTTTTGGATATTATTTGGGGCAAACTTTCATTTTTTTCCATTAATGCGTTTCCTTTCTCCTGTTTAGCAAAGAAAAATCCTTTCCTTCCATCTGTAGTGAGCTCTAAAGGAAGCTGAGGAGCTCTTACAAACTGTCCCCTCCCTCGAATGTTTCCCAGAGGAGAAGGAAATATCATCGCTCGTGAGAGGAGACCAGAAGGAGATGAGGTTTTGGGCAAAGTGGGGACAGGGCGGGCGGTGGTTGGGGGAAGGGTTACAGAAGAATCCCCAAGTTCTTCGTCAGTAATTGGAACTCTTCGTCCAAAGTTCCGCATGCACCGCGCGCTGCATGGAAGTGGTTAACGTCAAATAATCTCGCGGCAGCTCTTTGTCACTTGGCTAACTTTCTTCCGACCACAGCTCGTCCGCATCATATGTTGCGACGTCTCAGATGCAAGGCGAAGAAAAGGTTCTACTCTTGGCAAAGTGCAACTTCTGGCGTAGACTGTTGGGAACTACCGAAAACTTTAGACTTTACTGTAAATATTTTTGCAAAGTTCTATTTTACAGTTTTCATGCACATCTTGTTCATGTTTCTTCTTCTTCTTCTTTTTTTTTAGCATGGAGCGAAAGTCACTTTCCTCCTTTAGAATCTGCATGAGAGTATGAATTAAGCTGAACGACTTGGCGGAGTGGTTAGCACTGCACGCTGCGACGCCAGTGGTCTCGGGTTCGAATCCCGGTCTGGCATGGGCTATTACATACGATGCTTCCCCATAACCTTCCCCAAAATATCAAACGGTTTGGATATACAATTTGACATAAGTTTACCCCTCAGCTATTCCATGAGGAAATACGTGGTTGATTTCATTTATTTTACTTCGCTTTTCTTCCATTTTTGACTGCTCTCGAAGGTTAGGAAGAGGAATGATATGGTGGATTTGATGAAGAGAACACAAGGAACACCAAGTCCAGACCGGGATTCGAACACGGGACCCAGGCGTCGTAGCGCGCTGTGCTAACCATTCCGCCACGGAGGTCTGCAATATGTGCAATAGCTTCACTTCAATTTGGCCCAAGGAATTCCCCCAGCAACAGACAATTTGCAAGTAACTTCCTTGATCTCGGTTTGATGTTTTCTTCCTGAATGAAGCTTGTTTTCTTGATTCCATTGTCCTTTTTTCAGCCATTTTCAATTCGCTGTACTTCTTTCAGGCGGAGCTGGTGTCCGTGGAAGGCAAGGAGATAGACAGCCACTATGTGCTGGCAAGGGAGCCAATCAAGAAATGGAACTCGTCTTCTGATTGCTACATCCTCATCGAGGGCGTGGAGCAGACGCTTCAGGTTAGTCATTTGTTTTACCCTCTTCCCCTGCGTGACAGCCCTCATCAATTTGGAGTTTTTCCCCCGACTGTCAGAGCGCTTAAATTTCTTGGTTTGCGTGATCTGGAAGGCTTCTTCTACTTCGGATGACCATCAAGGGCTGAGGAGCTTTGGAGGATATCTTGCTTCTGGAAACGAAGAGCTTTGGATTCGTGGTCTTAAGAAGTATCCCCAAGACTCTTCTTCTTCCTCTTCTTCTTCTTCTTCTTCATCTTCTTTGCGGTTTCACCTTCAGGTCTCCACGTGCGCTCCGAAGTCCATTTCAAGATGAATAACTTAGATGGCAACATGTTATTTATTCATTTCGGGGAGAATCGAGAGAAAGATGACTTGTTCTCCGGGAAGAATGATGAAATATGAAGATGCGGATGCAGGGTGATGGAGCATTTGTCTTTGACAAAGTGTTTCTCGTCAGTCGAAAAGGAGTGAAGTTGATGTTGCATTGATCTCTCTGTTGTTGTTGTTACAACGTTGACTTTAAGGCACACATGCACGTGTATTGATTGATTTGATTTGATTTTACTTCGCTTCTTGTGCCACTTTTGGCCAATTTGCTAAGATGGGGATGAGTGATGATATGATAAAATTGATGAATGGACACTCACAAACATCCATGCCCAGGCCAGGATTCGAACCCGGAATCCCTGGCGTCGTAGTGCGATGTGGTGCCCAATCTGCCACGGGGGCATACGCTCCTGTATGTATGCTGTTTCATTGTTGACACTGATAAGTATGTTTTTGCTGTCGAAAACCGGCAACATATTGGACCCTGAAATAAATCTTGTTCCGCTGCTATCTTCAACGGGCCTCCCCGATGGTACAGTGGGACCCGGGTTCAATGTCCGGTGGAAGCATATAGTGGTTGTGATCCCACTATAAACTGTAGTTCCAGTCCTGATTAGTCTTTCTGTGCATAAAGTGGACTTAAACCAAAAACTCAAACTCAAAGTCCCTGTCTCCAATGACGTCAAAAATATGTCTATGGCCTTCTAAATAGTTTACAGTGGAAAAACATTCCCTATTCCCTATGGCGTCCGTAAAGACATGCTTTCTGGGCTCTCTCCTGTTTGTCCTCTATATAAACGACATCCCATCGGTGTTTAGCCAATGTAGTTACCATATCTATGCTGACGATTGCCAATTATATATGTCGTTCCCTACACAAGAAACACTGCAATCTAATGCGTTGACATTGCTGGTATATGTGGCGGAGTGGTTACGACATCGTGCTACGACGCCAGGGGTCCCGCCTTCGAATTTAGTCCTGGGCATGGATGTTTGTAAATGTCGATTCATCAATTTTCATCATATCGTCACTCATCCCCATCTTCGCAAATTAGCCAAAAGTGCCACAAAAAGCGAAGTAAAATTAAGAAAATCAATAATGTGTTAACTGGGACGTGAAAAATTATTAGCAAGTGGTCGGTAGATCACAGCTTGCACATCAACCACATATAAGTACAGTTTGTTCTCGTACATTTCCCCAAGATATTGAAAATTATAAAAACTTGAGCCTCCCTAAGGTCACAGTCAATGATACACACTTGCTTTTCTACACAAGAGTAATATAATTTTAAATAACGCTGAACGATCACATTGCCTAGACAGACCACGAAGACGTAATATGTTAAAGAGCTTTCGGCTTACTGCACTCTCTCTACCGACCTAAGTAATAAACGTAATTACCGCAATCTAGTTCTACTGTAGAAAGCGCTGGAAATAGAAGATACAAAATACGTCAGCCAATTTCAACATATTTTTGACTTTTACTTCTGAACAGCAGATTACACAAAATGTTGCTGCTGTTCATACTTTACACAACTGACTTCTACTTAAATTCGTATTCTGGTACCTCCTCAGCCACCTGGAACAAGCTACCCCAACAATACAAGTCATTTTTCAATACGGAACGTTTAAGAAAATGAAGCTGCACTTGTTCAACAGCTAGAACCACAAACGTAATATATTACCAGGTTGGCCGACGTGCATAGAAAGACGTAAAGTATTGCATAATGACGATTAAATAGTATACATATATTCCATTGACTTATGGTATTTGTATTTGATTTTTGTATATGTGTGTATCCGAGGATACCAACTGTATTGTTTTTATTTTCATTGTGTTATCATTATTAGTTTCATTTTTCCTTATATACTGGTCAAAAAAAGTTTTGCATATTGCAAGTTTTTCATAATTCTGCATCACTGGCGCCACAAATCTCCATTGAAGCTCACACATCAACTGAAGGCCAATTCAACACACAAAAGAGCAGGCACATGTCTATAGCCGGGTTTTGAAGCATGTTTAACCTCGTGATTCACCCACCGATTGTCTCACAGTTGGTGAGAAAAGGGGGGGGGCTATAAAGCACTGGACGTCTCAAGGAAGGTTGTAATGGTTGTCATGGCGTGAGTTTACATTTTAGAAATGCCAGTAAACATACTTTCGGCAATGGATAGAATCAGAATAGTGACTCTACTACAGGAAGCTATGAAGCAAGTGGACGTAGTTCATCAGGTAGGCTGTAATCAAAGTGACGTTTCTAGAGTGTGGAAGAATTCCAGGAGACCCAATCAATAGCAGATAGACCCAGAGAAGGAAGACCACGCAAAACAACGGCTGCACAAGACAGGCATACCTATCCGTATTTCTGCGTGCAGACGTCCTACGTCCACAACAACCCAACTCCAGAAGGAGCTCCCTGAGGCCTCAGGGATCATGATGTCCGCCCAAACGGTGCGAAACCGACTGCACTATATAGGGATTCATCCCCGTCGATCTTTGAAGGTTCCCCGACTCACTGCTCGACATAGGGCACTACGCGTAAGATGTGCTAGACAACATGAAAAGTGGACCTGGGAAGAGTGGTCACAAACACTGTTTACAGATGAAGTACGGGTTAGTTTGCACCCCGATGACAACACTATACGTGTCTGGAGAGCAAATGGGCAGCGGTTCAATGAAGCGTTCATGGTGGAACGCTTCCAGCAACAGGGTGGTTCGGCACTGTTCTGGGCAGGAATCATGTTGGGTCGTCGGACGCCATTAGTTCACATACAGGGTACTATGGATGCACAGACATACGAGGTCTGTGTTCTTCGACCCATCGTTAGGGCATTTGCTCAGAATGTTGGTGCAGGATTCACGTTGGTGGACGATAATGCCCGTCCTCACCGTGCCCGTTCGGTGGACTTTTTCCTTCGAAGGCATGCAATGTGTCGGATGGACTGGCCAGCAGTCTCCCCCGATATGAATTGTATCGAACATGCCTGACACCTTCTGAAACGTGCTATTGCAAACCGCCCTCACCCACCACAAACCCTAAGTGATCTGATACACGCTGCCATTCAGGAATGGGACAATCTTCCACAACATGCATTGGATAACCTGGTTTTCAGCATGCCCCGTCGTGTTCGAGAATGTCTAGGTGTTTGTGGAGGCCACACACGTTACTGACTAGACGGTGAGGGGTTTCTGATAGGTTTACTCACCTTGGTAATTGATGATCTTTTTGTTGCATCTTACTTTGGTTAGTAAAGCAACTTTGTTTCTTTTGTTTGTTATATCTTTCAGAATTTTCTTTAACTATGTTTTGTGTTTTGTACTTTCATTTCCCTAGTCGGAGGTATCGACATGTGTAGCTTGTGTGATGCAGAAAATAAAAATTTGTTATATGCAAAACTTTTTTTGACCAGTATTTGTACACAGAAATAAAAAAAATTACTTGATTGATTTGCTTTACTTTACTTCGCTTTTTGTGCCACTTTTGGCTAATTTTCGAAGATGGGGATGAGTGATGACATGATGAAATTGCCACGGGAGCCGATACTTAAGTAAAGAAAACTGTAATTAATATTTAAACGCAAGGGAAGGTACTACTTTCTAAACTTCGACACGAAATCTAAGTCGTAAAGAAATAAATAAACAAAAAGTGCAACGTTATGTATGGGTGGTGAAACATAATTAAAGGGCAAGTGTTAAAAAAACAGCTTCTTTTCTCGGTTGTAGCACCATGCTGTCCCTGTAGCATATTTTTACTTTTAATATGTTATGGGACAGAAAAACAATTGACAGTGGAAACCAGGAATATGTGTCACAACGATGCATACCTACGGATTGAAAATGTTTTTTTTTTCCCTGAACTCATAGCCTAGAAGAGAGATCCTAATGTGCAAAAGTTACAGAAAAGTTGTTTTTCGTAGTGTCTTGAACGACGAACACTGTATGTGTGCATGTTTGCGATTGTGTGTGTATTCAAACTACCTTTATGTGGTTATCTAATAAGATATACCTAATCCATAACAAATAAATAGGGGGAACCCCGAAGAAAGCCCCGCTCCACCCGCCTACTTTTAGGGGTAGGGGCTTATGTCCTGGTGCCTTTAAAAATAAACCAGGACGTGAGATCCATTGAATGACCGTTTCCCCGTTTATTTTGTTTGTGTAAACTTTATTGTTTCAAAATAATTTAATTACAATAGCAATTAAATAATAGTAGAACGTGATTTTTGACCAAGCTTGTTCTTGTTTTCATAGTAATTTGAATATTTTTAGTATGCTATTATTATTATTATTAGTAGTAGTAGTAGTAGTAGTAGTAGTAGTAGTAGTAGTAGTAGTAGTAGTTTGGTCGTGCAGGTGTGATATGGAAAAGAAGAGATAAATACGTAGGTTGGTGAGGAAGAATTAATTACATTGAAATGAATTTGAATTTAGAGTTTATAAATTTAAAGCAGCTGAATCTGTTTAATTAGATTTCATTATGATGCGACTATTTGTCAACAAATTTCGTGATAAGACGAGTAATTAGGATATTTTGCCTTTGTTGTGACAGTTATGTTGTCGAATCAGAGGTTCGAGATGGAATGTTTGATTTAGTGTGAGAGAAGTAATAAATGAAAATTAAAAGAAAAATAATATGTGAGGTGATATACTGAAAGCATATAGATATTTATGGAATTAGGACATAAATAGTAAGTAAATGTTAAGGCAAACTATACAAAGGTTAGTATGACGTTATATTATTGAGTTGTCTCGTATAAAATAGTAGAAGTAACTACATTCCCTAAATAAGAAGATAAGAATATTTTTTTAAAAAATTAATAGATATTGTTTTGAGTCCAACCCTCACAACAACACACAATTGACTCTCACTTCTTCGAAACCTTGTAATGTATTTTCCGCACATTACATACAAAACAGTTTTCACATTTTATTGAAGATTTACAATAAAGACACAATCTTTCACAGCGTGTAAAGGACACCAAGACAAACAACTTTTCTCAGTAGCATTTTGATCACTGACGTCCCTTTTCCGTGCTACAAGCCCTTGAAAACGGTATTTTTCTCTCCTGCATATATTCAGGTTTGCTACTGTCATTTATTATTAATTGTCAGAAGTAGATATATCCTTGATATGACCATTTAAGGTAGCACAGGTCTTTTCGTAGCACTAGTTACGTAGAAGGATCTAGTTGTGTCACCTGAGAAGTAGCTCAATGAAGACAAGAATTGCAATTTGACTCGCTTGACTTAGAGGTAAGTAATGTGATCTGATGGTGTTATGTACAGTGGTGGAAAAAAGTTCTTCCCCATAAGACTTTAATGGCAGTAAATAATGCCGGAAGGGTAGACAACACACATTGCACCATTAGGTGATCGGGTGATTCTGTCTGTCTCAAGAGCAACTCGTCTTTCATGCAAAAGCCAACAGGCACAGGAAATGTAGGAAAGTCACGTGACTTGTCAGGTGGAATGTTGTTCGTTAGAAAATCGCCTTTTCTCAACCCAGGTCGCAGAACCGATAAGAGCTACCCGTTATATCTCCGAAAATGATTCCCCTAAAAACGTTGAACGAAACGCTAAAACAATTCTTGCCTTAATTACTGTATGTGCCGCAGTAGCACAGTCGTTAGGGCATTTTATTACCATGCGACAGATCTGGGTTCGATCCCCGACGGGGGATAATCGGGATTTTGTCCACCTGTTCAAGCTGCTTCGGTGCCCACCCAGCGTCGTATAAAGTGGGTACCTGGAGGAAACTCTGGGGAAGGGGGGGGGGTAAGGCGGCCAGGGGCGTGGTGCTGATCACATCATTCCCACCTTCGCCCTGATGAAGAAAGCGTGGGGCCCTAACTCCACTAACTCCACACCCCCTATACACCTTCATGGCTTGGTGCAAAGCACAAGGTAGGACTTTGCTTTTTAATTTACTATACATCCCAATTTTGTCGTAAGAAAACTTCCCAATCTCTACGTGGGCTTTCTTCCAAGTTCCGTAGGGATGTGAATAGGCTCCAATATTTCTTGACACAATTCATACATGTTATATTTCCTTATAAGAACAACAGCCGATATATTTTGTGCGCGTGTGTGTAGGGGAAGGGGGTATAATCCAAACATGTGAGGTGATCCTTTTCCCACTACCCACTCCATTCTCAGAAATAAATCGCAATTCCACACACTGAAAATGCAGCACTTTCTACGTCTTAGCATGCAAATATCTACATAGTAGCAAAGTAATGTGTGGAAAGAGAAAAATGAACGATTTGTAACGGCACTCTGGAAATTTTTTAGTTTATTTTTTTTCAATTTGAACTGACATTCATAACATTCATTAACAATCCCAATATTGACAAAAGAATAGCTTAGTCGTTCTGCTACTTTCAATTCTTCATTATCGTAGTCACCGTAACACACTCTCTCTCTCTCTCTCTCTCTCTCTCTCTCTCTCTCTCTCTCTCTATCTATCTATCTATTTCTCATCCTTCCCGATGGCGCTGTAGTAGAGGAGTCGCCTTATAATCAAGGAGTCCCCTGTTCGATACCCGGTGGAGACACAGTGGTTAGGATCCCACTTTAAACTGTAGATGAAGTCTCGATTAGCCTTTGTGTGCATAAAGTGGACTTAAAATGCCAAATGAAAATAAAAATCAAAATCACCGTAACTCTCTACAAAGCCAGAGGATCCATTTTTGAAACCTGGTGAGGCATAGATGTAGCATTGCATTCGTATCATTACCCATCATCTTCATCGTCGCGATTATCGCAAGAGGTAAAAATGCGACACAAAATAACCCAAACAGAAGCTTGGAATCAATCTGAATATTGGTTACGTTGGATACGTGGTAGAATTGTTTTAAATATCACTTCCTGTGATGTAATAGGGTTTTTGATTAGAGACCATTTGTATAATACATACCATTGTGGCGAACAATAAGTAGTTTCACGTTCACCACTCCCTTCGGTTGTTTAGAAATCGTAAGGAAGAAGGATCTCTAAATTTCCGCTTTCACATGTCAATGAAACTTTAAAATAAGTTCAGTGTAGGTCACAAAAGAGATTTACATATTGTTATGATATCTTTTAAACACCACGAAATCTAATTGCAATAGAATACGATACTACTCCTTACGTTCCTGTAAATGTTCACCATTAGTCTGGCGAAAAAAAGTAACGAAGATTTCCGTGTTTCCTTGAGGAAAGATAAGGCGCCTGCTTGTAGCAAGCAAGCACTAACTACTTCGATCAGTGACCTTCACTGCCAGAGTGACTCACAGCAGGCCTGCGCTCGTTCCAGTGTGCGTATAAAACAGGTATTTATTTCGTTCCTTACAATCCACAGTTATATCAAGCTAACATTCTAATATTTTCGTAAAATATGTAGTAAACAAGTTGTATACATTATGGTCTTCCAGAGTGTTGTTGCCTGCTATTTACACGCGGGAGATGGGGGGTGTTGTAAACATTTCTGAACTCAAAGGTCGAGTACGAAGGAAAAGTTGTGTAAACATTGGAGGTAATAACAAGGTAATAGAAGTTGAAGGAAATGCTGGAATAAATGATATCAGAAATTGAGTAAAAACAGTTCTCATCACACATAGGGCTATCAGATCACTCTTCAGCGGAAAGTAGGACTAATTGTCTCAAAATGTTGGACACGAACGCATTTGCAGTAAATATAATAGGTTACTAGCACATCTTAGCATATAACGAGAATATGACACATCTTCAGCTGAAAAATTAATGTTGAAGTGAACGGTTGAGTTCAAAATTCCTCAACTGCTAATTAATAGCACGGCTGTATGTGATTTCAACTTGTGTATGTAAGACAGAACGTTTTTCGCCGATGTGGGGCCAGGAAGAGAAAACAATCCATGAATTCGGGAAGGAAAAAAATCACAATTTCGTAAACAAAGTCTGGAAGTTCTTGTTTATTAATATGTAAAAAACTACTATACACTGGGAAAAAACAGAATTGTGTGTCTTATTTCTCCAATAAGGAGAATAATTACTTGTTACTTGGAACAAATTACCGACACTTATATCGATAAAACTTCACAAAGTAAGCACATTTATACTTATATCCGGACTTTTCCGGATCTAGAAAATCGTGAAGTAATTTCTGAGCTGGGATTGTAATTGCTTTTCCGAACATCCAGTAGCAACCATGCACACTCTTTGATTTAAGCATACTTCTCCAAGGAACCACGTTATCTTAGACTCCCCTCAGATTTTCTGTTTCTCCATCTAATTTGAAGTTACGTGATGCTCAAAATACGTATAAGACATTTGAGATTTCTTTCAAATTCCTTCCGGAGGCCAGACACAACTATAAAATGTAGGACACGTCCGGAAATAAGAATGATTCTTATAAGTCTTTTTATTTTCTTATTTGGCGTCTTTTTTCTTTCACCTCTTGCTAATCGCGACGACGAGGATGAGTGATATGATGAAATTGATGAAGGGGCACTCACAAAGAACACCCATACGCACGACGGGATTCGAACCCAAGACATCAGACATCGTAGCGCACTGTGCTAACCACTCTGTCACGGACGGAATTCTTATAGCCCTAATCGTTCATCAAGCATATTTCCTATGTTTAACTACACACGAAACATAATGAACAATCTAAATAAACAGGTGCCAGTTCACACTCTAACCGTAAAACAACATATGCATGTGAAAATGCAAAATACTATTTATTTTTAGGTAGTTGTGATTTATTATTGTATATTAAAAAAAATATATTAGTGATAAAATGACGGAAGTAGAGGAACATCTCCAATGAAACACTCATGCCTTATGGATATTTGTATTTCTTGTCAAACAAGGTTCCGAGTTCGAGTTCCGACCAAAATGGGTTCATTGTGTATGTTCATTCATATCTTTAATGTAATCATAAATCGTCGTCATGAATAATTTAACTTCAGAGGAAGAAAACTGAGGTAATTACTAATAAAAACAATAACAAATCAAATTTGATCTTAAAGCCCTGGCTTTGAGCTACATATTCCATCACGGGGATCATAGGCGTGCGCCCACGGGGCCAGGGGAGGGCAAATGCCCCCCTAATCATGGACGTCTGCAGATTTTTTCCACGAAGAGACAAGCAAGGTATTTTTCCATGGGGCATATTACCCCGATAATAGTGTTGCATTATCGCATTCCTGCATCCTCATTATAATAATTAATGTAAATTATTATGACTGAAATCAAATTATACATGTGAAAACGTACTTTTTGGTTGTCATTCGTTTTCTAAGGGGAAGATGTGGCAATCCTTGCCCCCCCTTCCAGACATCTATGCCCCTATATTATTATATTTTCACCTAGAAATTTAGGATAGATGAATCCTATCGCCGTTATTAAACTATATTATACTCTTAAAGAAAATTAAGTATTTTCAAGCCGATGAAAGTTCAAAGCAACTACGGGGGAAGGGGTGCAGTGGCGAAACCCCTCCCCCACAACCTTGAACGGAAATCAATTTTAGGGGGCAAACATGGAAGTAAAGGAAAACAAGAGTAGCAGAATCTAAGAGTAGCAGGACAAAAGGATACTCAAAATGGATTTTGTTTTCACGTCTTTCTTGCATTATTTCTTCCAGACTGCCAAGAGCACCTGTGGGGGGGAAGGGGAGGGACAGAGCTGCAATTGCCCCCTTGATTTCAAATTTTATACAAATATAAATACCTTTTGTAAAATGTTCTTGCTCGCCTCACTCGCAATGTCTACTTTTCTTGCAGTCTAGTCAAGTTCAGAGCCGTATCTAGGGGTTGACGGGAGTTAACCCTGGACGCCAAACGATCTAAATGAAAAAAAAATGTAAAAGAGAATAATATGGCGCTCCATGAATTTTTTTCCCCATATTAAATCGACATTGTTTTCATTTTGCAAAAAATTGGATCTGAAAATTTATTGGTCGCTTCGCTCGCAATTTGTTTTCTGTAATGCATTTTAAATTACCGAGGAGAGAAGTACTGCTTCTAAAAGGTTTTCTCTTAAGTGCATGAACAATTGTTTGGAGGAAAAGGAACGCGCAGATTTGAGAGACAATTTATATGATTTTTACTGTTGGTATATATATATATATATATATATATATATATATATATATATATATATATATATATATATATATATATATATGTGTGTGTGTGTGTGTGTGTGTTGTATATATATATATATGTATGTATGTATTTATATGTGTGTGTGGGGCGGGGGGAGGAGTGTGTATATATAAACACACCCATCAATGCAATAAAATTTAAACAAGTGAGATGAAATTACGTTATTCTTTTCCGGCCTGAACTATCATCAAGGCTATCCCCCCCCCCCCATAATCAGAGGTCTGCGCACGCCTATGACGGGGACTGACACTTTACGTAGGTGTAGAAACGCTTCGTACAATTTGATGATATCGCGATTACGTAATGGATGTGCAGCCACTTAACTGAACCCCCCAAAATTCACATTTTATTACTAAATTCTAAATTAGCATAATATCACATAGTTTACCTATTCATAATAATATACGCCGCTTTGGTGCACTTTGTGGATTGTGCATTAATCAACATCAGGTTAATCGCGGCAGGCAAAGTGGAGGGAAAATGACAATGAGGCACAACGAGGGGGCCCTTGGTTCCCGATTAATGAAACTTTGTCTACATGCAACTGAGTCGATGCGTGAAATAGCTGAAAATGTCATTTATTAATTTCTTAATTTTGCTTATTTTATATTGCTTTTGTAGCACTTGGCGTCAACAAAGGCGATGAGGATGATTAATGAAGTTATGAAATGGATGATAGGACATGATGATCCATGTCTTACACAAAATTCTAAGTTTGGACTAATGAATATCGATTCATCTTATCATTTGTTAAGTAGTTGCTTTGAACTCCAATCTTTTTCAAGGACTTCTGGGTTGACAGCATGTATGTTGCGCGATGATGATTCGACGAAAACCACCATTTCAGTGAACTTTCTTGACAATGACTCTAATATCAGTAAAGAGAACATTTTCTTACGAATAGCTGTTGTTAAGAAACCAATTCCTGAAACTTTTTCTGGTGGTCTCACGGCACCCAGCTGTCGTTTGTTATGGCTGGGCCTGGGGGTATGACTCACGCTGCTGTCAATACTCAATCATTCCCGAGAATCCAGGTCCGCCAGGCAAACCCAAGCGACAATTTTGTTATTTGGGTTGCATAGACAACAGGCTTTAAGATGTTACGATATCGTAGGTCTCGTGGCCCAAGAACTATTTTCCATGACTGTACCTTACGAGTAAAGGAAGGAGTTTGGGGAAGTTAAAGATAGATAGCAGCACGGGGCCAAAGAAGTTAAAGAATTATTAGTATATTTAAAATTAAGGTATGAAATGTGAAATAAGAATAAAGAGGTAGTAAATAATGATTACTAGTAGAGAAAATGATATATGAACAAAATTATCTGGATATATAGTAATATTCTAAGTTATATCAAATTTCTCATAAATAGTAAACAAACAAATTATGAGAATAGTTGGAAGAGAAACGTTTTGGTGCCTGCAAATAATCATAGTCGCCTTTTATCAGGAATTCTTACGTAACACAAGTGGTGGCACTTCGTTTGCACGACCCAACCGCAGCGTAGATGCCTCAAAAGAGAGAATGGAAGTTGAAAAGTCGTAGTTACAATTGTCGTCGAGTTGCTGCTGAGAAGCTGAGTATTTGCTGGATCGACGGTGAGCTGCTGAGAAGCTGAACTGATAGACGCGGAGGCTGACGTCATCGAGACGAGTAGTTGCTGTGTTGGTTTTATTCCATAAAAGTTGAGATATTGCAGAGACTCTTGAGTTACCGAGATATTGTGAAGACGACGATTTTCCAATTGAAGTGACTGAACTATACGTTTATATAAATATCCTCTCATGTAATATATAACTACATAATAATTATACTTATATAATGGACTCTATATTAAGAATAATATAAATTTCTCTAAGTTCATGTTACTTCATGGATGTATAGTGCACAAAAGAATATAATATCTATGTTACTTTCACTTTCTAGGTTATTTTAAATAAAGATCCTAACTGTGAGGTATAGAATAAATTCTTACCGAATAGGAGGTAGCAATGGAAATGGTCGTTCATACACTCCTTGGACAGTCACCAGGCAGCTGCGATGGGTTCTCGTGGAAAGCCAGAAGGTCGGGCGTGGACTCGGCTGCACAGGAACAAGGCGATGACGGTAATGTTCCAGAGCGTATGCAACGGTGTATGCAACGGCGCGAACAGCTTGGTGACCGCAATGGCAAACCAGGGCGTTCGGAGGCTCGGGGGTCTCGCAGAGATGCACGCTGACGCTGCACAGTGATGCAGATTTTCAAAAAAAATTGGCAAAAATCAAGAGCTCGATATTTGACCAACAAATCAATACAAATATGTAAGATTTGCATTTTTAAGGAATAATTGACAGTTTGGGTCAATGAGTGGAGGCTCATGGTGGTTCGGACACTATGCTGAACTATAGGTACAGTCCCGATTAGCCTTGTTGTCCATAAAGCGGTTTTAAAATACTCAAACGAAAAATACACACACATATGTGTGTGCGTGTGTGTGTGTGTGTGCGCGCTACTCATCCTGTTCCATGTTATTGGATTAAGAAAGAATTCGTAACATTTGCCCGTAGTTATTCACGAAATGACTATTTCCTAGCGCACTATAACTTCTAACACATTTACCGACAAAAAAATAAATGTCGCATGTAACCTTGAATCTGTTCTGCCTGGTAGCATACTTACAGGATACAAAATACTGTTTTTGAGGTCACGTTCTTTCGGAAAAAGGACTTAGCAGGTTCATATTATGCACATTCAAGGCAATCAGAACCGAGAGTTGCTATTTAAAGTGATATGTATTATGATTGTCATTTGTTATGTTCATACTTATTTGGGCTTTCAACATAAATCTTCTTAGATGAAATTACTGAAATTTATAATAGGGACATGTAAATGCATCGCTTATAATGGGGTAGGTAGGTTAGTAAAATTAAGATCAAAGCTCCGAAATATATTTTCATTTCATATTTATTCATCCCAATCTTCACTCACCCGTCTCTTTTGCAAATTTCTACTTGTTTTCACTTTGTTTGTTGTGAGTACAAAAAGGACAAAGCACAAAGAACCGATGACGGGTGGAGCGTGTGTAAATGTTCCCAATAATTACGTTTCCCCGTCGCCATAAAATTGTATTTTTGTCGGGACATACAGGAGACAAATACAGGAAGAGTAATAGGATCGGTTAGGGTCTCTGTTCGCCCGAGTTCAGAATAAAACTCAATTAATGCCTGCCTGAGCCACAAACTGCAGCTGCTTGCCTTTGTTTTTCACGAGTTTCAGATTGCAGCTCCCATTCATATCCATGTGTAATGACTTCCTTTCCTCTTTATTGTTGCATCGCCCTATAAAATCCCGTGCAAAAGAGCATCGGCCTTTGGAATTTATCGAGTGCTTGGTCTATTCATTCGCGCCGGAAAGAGCCGTGTTTGGGAAGCGCTGGTTATATTTATTCAAGAGATTGGTTGTCCATATATTCGTTTTGTTCCCGTGAAAAGTAAACTAACTCTGGTTCATTGCTGTTGCAAACGCAGCTATTCCTGTCCCAGAACGAGCAACATCCAATTTACATTACGTGGTCGATTTCCAAACCGTTTCACCCGACGTAAAAGCTCCCGAATTTCGTGCGACAGGTTTCAAGTTCGAGTCCAGATTTTCGTTGGTCACAACGTCGTGTTTCTTTGGAATGATTGAATGTGTTAATTTCTTTTATGTGTCGGCATATATGGTAGTTTGCACCCTTGAAAGTATACAAAGAAAAATCGCTTTATCTAAAAATGCTTACCTTAAAGTATAACAAGGCCCCGTGTAAAAGTTCCATTGAGAATGGTTAAAAGTGTAGGTTTTAAAGGGACATTAAAAAGGTACGGAAACTTCCTGGAAGAAAGTGGAAAATGTCCGCTCCACTCACGAAGCTAAAGAACATTAACACGGTATGTCGGGACTTGGAAAGAAATTTAGTATTATCAGGAAGAAGTTTGTATTATTTGGCAGCTATTGTTTATCCACTGCAAGAATGAAATTAATCTAAGCACACCCACGTGACTTATAAGAGGTAGTTCTGGTGTTATTTTGTGCACGAATCTCTTGGACGTAGCTATACAACTCATAATAAGCTACCATAACTTCAATGTAGCATCTATATCTTTATCATATACACTATATTCATACGCGCATGTTTCTTGCGCAACTGAAATTCGAACAACCAATAGGATTTCTTAGATGTCACATGTATTTGTTTACATTGACTTCGTACTCGGACCGGACAGAGAGCAATATTCTTTGTCCCTACCAACTGTTCTTGGGATTAGGGAATGGTTGGTTGATTTAGTATTTTAAGTCCACTTTATGCACAGTAAGGCTAATCGGGACTGGAGCTACAGTTTAAAGTGGAATCCGAACCACTATGTGCCTCCACCGGGTATCGAACCCGGGACCCCTTGATTACAAGGCGAGGGATTACGGAATGTTTAATCATTAAGTGTGTACGATCATTATTATAATTATTGTAGAATATGTTCTATATGTATCCCTATATCCACATAAATGTGTGTGTATATATATATATATATATATATATATATATATATAATGTAAATATATGTATGTGGATAAGCTTAAGGATATGTGTCCATTAATATGTGTATGTATTTATTTCATTATTGTTTCTATCCTATTATGGTCATATTTATTCTGTACATTCATTAGATATGTGATAATATTGGTTGTGGATATATGGATAATTTAAGTGTGTTCTGTGTATATATATTTATGCGAGCACGTTATTACTCTACGTTATATAAGTGTACTTATGTTATAGTTAAACTATGTAATAGCCTATGTATGCATGCTATTTAATCTCACTTATATTCATATTCACATTATTTATGTTATATTAATGCCTCTGTAATTGGAGATATCCTTTCTCTGTAGAAGGCAAATAAATAAATCTGCCGTTCATCCCCACCGTTAACCAAAAATGGCAAGATATAACAAATTAAAAACAAAAGTAAGTAACATTTAATATGAAAGGATGATCATGAGGTAAAGTTACAGTTATATTATAGTAAAAGTGAACGTTTCTCTGCAAAAATGATTTTCAACCATTTGTTTCTCTGTCCCAACAGCCTGATGAGGAAGCCTATGCCGTGATTCTATCCACGTGTCCCTGCGAGAGAGATATTCACTACATAATCACCACCAACGGACATGTCACATACTGGAAGGAGCATAGGGTACCCGACGACAAGTCCGACGACCCACCGACCCAGCAAGTGGACGGAGCTGCCATCTGCAGAGTTAATCTGAGGTAAGTTTTTGTAAAGAAACAGTTCGAAGTTAATCTGAAAGCAACGTGCACTATTATGGAACTGGATTTACAGATTTCAGTGGTAGAAGTAGTGAAATTTACGTCACAAAATGGCGTAGGGATGTTTCACGTTTGGAGGAGTAGGAGTACCTTCACCATGTCCGAATGTCCATAGTGCTGTCCGAATACATTTAGTTCTTCGTCTCCAGCATGCAGTGACTGTGGATGACCTATAAAAATATTAATAGCAAAGCTGTTGAGGTTCGCTTTTTTAGATAAATATTTTAGTTTCAATCAAGTTTTGCAGGTAACATTTTTTTTTGTAATGGATATCAAGTACAACCACAATCCCTCAATCAAATGTTAGTAAGAATATTTTATAAACATTTCAAACATTTTAAAACTCACAGACTATCACAGATACTAGAAAACTGAAGAGAACCAATAGTATTTAAATTGTCACTTTCAGATTGAGAATACGTTAAAGGATGAATACAAAATAAGAGTTGAAGAAACATATTGGTACGTAAAAGAGCTAAAAAAAGAAGTTAGTGCAGAAGGTGATATAAAACTATACTGCACTCTGTACTCATTCCCTGACATTATAATACAGACCATGACAGACTCGTAGAAATTTTGAGGTGTACGAGGTGCACCATCTCGCTGTTTCACAAATGTATTTAGGGTACAAATCTATAAAGTAGAATCGATTTGAAATCGATCATCGTTCACTGAATCAGGGGCATACCGACGGTGGGTCCAGACCGCGAAAATCGAATTTCTCTGTACATTTAGTATTGTTTTAGATGTAATTATATACAAGTCATAGCAATATTGCAGAAATTGGACTCCTATTTACAACATGAGTGGAATCTGAACAAAATTCGCAGCTCTTCTTGAACAAAACCTTTCACTACAATCACGCTTGCGAATTGATTGATTCATTTGTTTCATTTTACTTCGCTTTTTGTGCCACTTTTGGCTAATTTGCGAAGATGGGGATGGGTGATGACATGATGAAATTGATGAATGGACACTCACAAACATCCATGTTCAGGCCGGGATTCGAACCCGGGAGCACTGGCATCGTAGCGCGATGTGCTAACCACTGCGGCACAGGGGCCGGCCGCTTACGAATTGAGAGAATACATAGATTTATAAAAAATGGATAGCACTGTTGGTCCAACCTTAGAATGAACTTCTGCCGTCTTACGGAAAATATCGTATCGTTCAACTTTAGTCTTCATTTAGTTAGTTTAGCATTGAAACGACCTATATCATAAGAAACAACCCCTTCCCTTTCTCTGCCTTGAGTGGGAGTTTCTTCAGCTTTAAAATGCGTCATCTTTTTTAGAGTATAATATTGCATATTAACAGCAATAACATCACTCTACACGGATTTTTCAGTGAATATGTTAGCAAAAATTGTCCCCTTTGCCCCCTCCCCCCGCCCTCGTGCGCGCACCTATATTAAACACTTAACAGTCTATAAAATTTCAATATTCCGACATATTCCAAAGCATTTCAGGCCAGAAACATGAACTTTCCTGAGTTGAACAAACAAGAAATTACCAACACCTTCGAGAGGAATTGATATACAGCGTGTTCAGCTTAGACGCACGAGATATAATTGATAATTTTAAGTGTAAATAATGGTTTATCAACACATCTTTTTACATATCTTGATGTAGAAACTCTCCGAGTTTAGGAAAATGGTCAATGCAACTCGCTGTGTGCGCCTTCAGTTGCCAGGCAGACATCTAAACAGCATTCAAAACTCCCGCCAAGGGTCGCGTGTCTGTTGCTCTCAGAATAGTGCCCGAGTAGTAGAGGTCTGCGCCAGTGGATGTTTGTGCCCTCGGGCGTTTAATATTCGCAATTAATTTGCACGGGTGTTAATTAATTTGCACGTACTTAGAAGTCATTTGCAGGGGTTTTAATTAATTTGAGCGTACTTAGAATTTATTTGCAAGTACTTAGAGTACTTTACATTTATGTATTTGCATGTTTATAACTTTTTATGAATATATAATTATTTATTTTATGAAAAATATGTATATAGAAGGTAATTAGAGGTACTAAACGCTATGCATATGTTTTTATATTCATTACTGCAAAGTATGTAATGTATAAATCGATAATAATTAATGTTTATAGTATTGAAAATAAGTTTACGGTTTATGAACCGCTTTGAATGGTGGTAATGGGTGTAGGTACAGGTCCAATTACGATTGGGGACGGTCCCGGTACTCGAACCCGCGATATGCAATGTTATTAATTAGTACTATGCAAAAATTTCATCATGTTATGAAACACGGTGGTTTCACACGCTAGACAGGAGACGGTGAACTCCGCGCTGAGGGTAGAGGAGAAAGGAATTTGGAGGATGAGCGGTCAAGGTCAAATGACGTCAGAACGCTAGGACAAAGAAAGAACCCGATTCACCAATCAGAGAACGCGTCGGTAGATTTTCAAAACCGGTTTTTTCCAAGGTTAACCAGTACGCAAGAACAGAGGAAAGGTATGCAATACTGTAGGGCGGGGGAGGGATTCAACCAGACAACAAAGGATGTCTGGAAATGCGCAGCAAGGGTCAAATTTTTTGAATCTATGCGTCATTTGTAGAACCGGTTTCCGCCGCCAATTAATATTCCGCTCAGGTTTGCCTCCAAGGCACAGGACGCACACAAGGAAAAAGGATTTTTGGATACCCAATTAGATTGGAGCGAGAACTTTACTCTGAACAAGGAGAACGAAGCGTAAGGGTTTTTTATATGTACTAGGAAGAAGGGAGAGCTATCAGGGACTGGGCCTACAGTTTTCACTATTTGCTTTTATCACTGGGTATCGAACCTAGGACCCTTTGATTATTGATTTAGGTAGTAAATTTATGTTACTGTGTGCTATTTAACATAATATTGAACTTATTTTTTACCAAACTTTGACTTTATGTCAAATCTTTTACAACTTTATGTTAATTTTTTACCAAAATAACACTATTTGTACTATTCAAGCAACATTTTTTATTAAAGTTTGGACTCACAAAAACATTTTTCAACTTTTAACTTATTATTTTACAACTTTATGTTAATTTTTTATCAAAATAACACTATTTGTACTATTCAGGCAACATTTTTTATTAAATTTTTGACTCACAAAGACATTTTTTACCAAACTTTGACTTTATGTCAAATCTTTTACAACTTTAAGTTAATTTTTTACCAAAATAACACTATTTATACTATTCAGGAAAGACTTTTAGTTATATTTTCGACACACAAAGTGTGTGTTCTCAACTTTTATTTGTTTATTTCACAAATTTATACCTATTTTTACCAAAATAACACTATTTATACTATTCAGGAAAGACTTTTAGTTACATTTTCGACACACAAAGTGTGTGTTCTCAACTTTTAACTTATTATTTCACAAATTTATATCTATTTTTACCAAAATAACACTATTTATACTATTCAGGAAAGACTTTTAGTTATATTTTCGACACACAAAGTGTGTGTTCTCAACTTTTATTTGTTTATTTACACAAGTTTAGCCTAATATTTACTCAAATAACACGATTTGAACGTGTTTTTTTTATTACATTTTAGACTCACAAAGATATTTTTACAACTTTTTAACTTATTATTTTACAATTTTATACCTTATTTTACCAAAGCAAGACGTCTTAGTCTATTCAAGAAAGAGTTTTCAATTATATTTTGGATGCACAAAGAGATGTTTTCAACTTTTTTACTGATTTTTTTGCAGGGTTTATATTAATTTTTATTTATTTTGTTTGTATCCAACATTCACTAATTTGTAACTTAGAGTTTAGTATTTATTTAAATCTTTTCAAAAACACTAAAGAAAAAGTACTTTTAGCTACAATTTAAGCCACAGAATATATTATTAGTATTATTATTATTATGGTTTACTGATTTCCACTATGCCATTTTTTGTATTTCTATATTAATTTAGAGCAGGTTACGCCTGCCACGTAGGAAAGTTCGTTTATTTTAGAGTTTGCTGAGTATTTTGTTACTGTTGTACTAGGTAAAAGTTTTCTAAATATACCAGATAGGGCTCCATATATTTTTGTTTTTGCTATTGTGGAGATGATGCGATCAGCACCACTCTCCATCTGCTTTTTATTTTATGTACCCAATATTATTTTGAGGCTTAGTGAATTCTAGAGACTATTTATGCAGGAGAGAAGGCTTGAAAATTTTGATCTCAGACAACCCACAACTATTTGTCAGAGTATTTTAAAGGATATTTTATACTTATTATGTGTCACTAGAATATCAAAGCTTGCTTAATTGTTATGTCTGTAACGCTGTTATTGTATTTCTAGCTAAGGCTTACTGGATAAAGTACAGGAAATGTTTAACATTTCGACTATTTGCCTTTATACGAGGCCAATTTTTTAGTGTAACGAAAATTATTGTGTGTCTATAAAGACTAAAATCCCTTTATCGATGGGTCCATAACTGGACGCTTACCAACATTGTTTTTTTTTTTTTAAATATAACCATTTATCAATATATTGACAATTCACAGGACAAGTCGAAGTTCAAAGACGACTTACTATATGGACCAAGGGTCCACTTGCTAAACTTATTTTCTATGCTAGAAGAATAATTTAGCCTTATAGCCTTTTTCAAGGTATTTTTTGAAGTATTACTGGTTTTTGGGTGCATCAACATTTGGGTTAATTCCATTTGGTTATTATACGAGGTTACAATCACTATCTGAACACTGAAATTCTCTGATTGAAACTAAAAGCTTAGGCTGTAACTAGGGACTTAGTATGTATATAGACAATTTATAGGACAACACGAACCTTACAAAGGATTGTAGGCCAACACGCCAGAGCTTTGTTAACCTGCAAGAAGCATTTACAGCTAATGCTACGAGGAAATGAGGTTGATTTTTTACTGTTTCACAAGAATGCTACCTTTTATACACCCAATATTTGCTTTTTCAAGTAACTACATGTACCAGAAGTACTTACAGGGCAACTCTAACTAGACTTCGATTTATATAAATGTAGCAAGAACTATATTTCTGAGGAAGTACGCAAAAGCAGATTACCCGATTAAAGTATCTGAAAAACAGATTTTTCTATGTAAGTATATTTTTATTGACTGGATTATTTAACAGATCAAACAGGAAGACTGCAAAATTCATTAAATGTAGTTCTATAGTATAGGTGGTTTCAGAGATAAAAAAGAACAAATATAAGATTTCGCTTATTTTGCTTCTGAGGCTAATCGCGACGCTAAGGGTAAATGGCGAGGAAATGTAACGGAGGGGAAACAGTCCCAAAAGTTATGGGCTGCATGTAAGTTAATACCACAGAGATATTACAGTAGGTGTAGGTTCTATCACCAGAACATTTCTATCATAATAATACTGGTTATGCTGTACTGTTAGCTAAAGATGCTGATATTTGAGAAACTTAAAAGCTTATTTGCAAAATTTTAAGATAAATAATAATCTGTTAGACTGTAAACATATTTTATATCCATTCTGCTCAAGATCCTATGACAAAATTTAAAAATTGTAATCGCCCAGACAGGGACTCGAACCCTGGACAGATAAGTTAAAAGCTTAACGCTATACCAACTAAGCTATCTGGACACAAGGTATTTTTTGAAAAGTTAGTTATGTTAAGAAATATATTGGAACATTTCAGAATACTTTTGGCCTGGTTCGGCAGAGAAGGAGACAACATTTCCAAATTTTTACAGACTGGGTGTATTTTTCCACTATAGAGGCCTTCACTATATGTAATTCGAAACGCTAAAGTTCAGCTAGTTTCCAAAATTGAGGTAAAGATTGTGTTTGGTGAGATTAACAAGTTACAATTATATCCAGTTACGGACAAATAAAGCTAAAACTCTCAGATTTACTGTACTAGCCAAATTTTAGTAACATTTTTTCATTTTAGTACAAATACCAAAGAAATAGGTATATTTTATTTATAATTTGACAAAATGTACTAGTATTTAATTCACAAAGTTAGGTAAAAAACAGTATTTTTAAAAAATATTGTTACTGCCTTCAAATTTTATGTTATTTAGCCACTAACAACTGGTTTACACTGTTTGGCATCCTTTAAATAGGAAAAGAAGAAATTATTTGTTTAGTATTTTTACTATTTTATATTTATTTAAGAAAACAATTCTACAGTTTAACTTAATTTTTAACAAATTGTTACTAATTTATATATCAAAGTTATGTTATTTAGAGTGTATGAAGGCGTATAAAGTTAATATTTGTACTTATCAGTGCAACTAACAATTATATTTTACACACAAAAGATGATGTTTACAGTTAAATTATTTGAATCAGAGAATAATATTTTACAGTAATTGATTCATTCAGCACTAATCAGTACTTTTACGCATCAGAAAGTTTTCTTAATTTTCTATTACGCATGCTATTTTGGGCTATTCTTAAAATGTATTTCTAAGGCAAACTGGTTTAATTTTCTGCTTGTAATGCAAAGTTGACATAGTTTTCGCACAATGCATTGTACATTTGTTATATTCTCTACTTACAATCCAAATATTATGCTTATTTAATGTATAACTAACTAACTCTCTAGCCTTTTTAAACCCGAAGGTTCATGGCTGCAGCAACACATGCCTTTCATCTGTCCCTGTCCTGAGCAAGATCTATATACTCCTTTCCTTCCCTACCAATTTCCTTTAGGTACGTCTCTACATTATCCCTCCATCTTTGTTTCGGTCTTCCTATTGGTCTTTTACCATCAGGTTTCCCAACAAGAATCCTGTATACTTTTCTTTCCTCTCCCTTTTGTACCATATGATCTACACAACTAAGTCTTTTTGATTTAATTATTCTAATAATATCTGGACATGAATACAAATTATGTACTTCTAAATTATGTAAACTTCTCCACTCATCTGTCTCCTCATCTGTTTTAGGCCCAAATATTTTCCTAACGATTTTATTTTCAAATACCCTCAATTTATGTTCCTTTTTCAATGTAAGGGACCAAGTTTATTTACTGTATTTAACTTTTATTTTTTGTAATTAACAAAAATTAAAAGCTTATACTGTAGTTATTATATTTTTTTCTATCAGCTTCTTTTGAAATTAATAGAGGTAAAGGTGGTATTATGAGCCCCCATTTTGTTTTGTATTTTTTAAAATTTGATTTTTAACTTTTTTGTTCAGATTCTTATGATAACTTTAACTACAACATTTCATACAACTATTGTTAAAATATAAACCAATTTGAGAAACTTTAAGGATATGAAAAAAAATAAAATACAAAACAAGTCATTTTGTGGAAAAAAAGTTTTGTGCTGGTAATATGAGCCCCTAGGAAAAAATAATAGAATAACTGGTTTAGAAAAGTATATGACAAATTAAATCATACAAACAACATTTTATTCATTACCAAACCTTAAAAAAATATTATGATGTGAAATATCAAAAAAGAGTTCTTAACAAAATCATTGAAAAAATCATTACAAAACCAATGGAAAGGGTCATTAAGAAACCATTTAAAAAGTTTTATTTTGTTTTTTTGTAATGTCTATTTACAAAAGTCGCAAATGTAAATATCCTTCTCGCATCCAGCGCAGTCGTTGTGTGCCCACATTTCACAGATGAGACATTGCACCCACAGTTCTCCTCGGTTATCATCCGAAAATAGACCCTCGCAGACAAACTGCTTCTTCATCACCGGGATATTCCATTCCGATTGGTGTTTCTAAGACAGATTCCCCAGAATCGATATCTGATTCACAGTATTCCTTATCTGAATCTTGATGAAGCTTCGGTTTCACTGCATGCTTTGTTTTAGGTTCTGTTTCTTCAGTAGGCTGTTGATCATCTCTTTTCTTTTTATCCTTCAGTTGTCTCTTCCCTTCAGCCGAATCTGACTTCTTTCTTTTTTCTCCAGTAGCCAACAGAGCATCTTTGTACGGAGACGATTTAATCAAAGCTGCCTTGGAGGGTTTAGGACCTTTGTTAGTCACTTTCCTCTTTGGTTCGGGAACAGGCCAGATATCTTTTGGAGACACAGTGTGTCCGGGAATCTTCTTCTCCTTATCTTTACACAGACCGGAAGGCCCTGCCCATGCCAAATCTTCAGTAGCTGGTTGGAATCTTGTTACTTGCACATTCTCCAAAACTGGTGAACTTGCAGTTCCAGCGCCGTTTAATTCTACACTTTTCGTCGCAGATGCATTTTGATTATCTTCTTGTGGAGTTTCGGTACCTGTGTTTTGTCCTCTTACTGCATTGTTGGAGGATTTAGGTATTTTCCCTTTGCATTTTCGCAGGGTTTCCAAATTCAGCACCTCTTGAGAGGAAGGTGAAAAAACAGCACAGCAGAAAAAACATTCCGGTTGCACGGATATAATCCTGTAACCTGAAACCCATTCACAGCAATGGATCCGGTCTGGCAAGTCAAATAAGCCTTTCCCAATAGTTCGGCAATATCATAGGGTCCAACTGGTCTCTCACTGTGAAGCATCCACTTGCGTATGTTTTCACTGCAGTGATGTTTCAAAGCGCCAAGAAATGTTTTGTCAAGAGGCTGCAGTTTATGCGATGTGTGTGGGAGTAAACTTACAATGGATATGCCATTTTCTCGAGCAAGATTCACAATGTCAATGTTTTTGGTGTGGGAGTTGTGGCCATCTAGAATAAGGAGCACAGGGTCATTTCTTGAGGGTTTAGTTTTGTCAATAAAGTGCGTTAGCCAGTCTGTGAAAATATTTGCTTGTATCCAACCGGACGGATGACATCTACCAATTGCCCCCGGTGGAGCGCCTTTCATGAGAAGCTCGGACATATTTTTCCTGGGAAAAATGAAGATAGGAGGTACAAAAGTTCCCCCTGCACTCATGCAGCAGACTACCGTCACGAGAGAGCCCCGTTCAGCAGAACTTAGAGCTCCCACTTGTCTTTTTCCTCTCAACCCAATGATTCGAGGGATTCTGCTTTGAACGACTGATATTCCTGTCTCGTCGACATTAAATACTCTATCTGCCGGGTAGTTGTGTTTGGCGTACTCGGCTTCCAGGATATCAAAGAAATTGTCGACTGCCTCTTTGTTAAAGCCATTTGCTCTTGAGAACGATGTCGCAGCAGGTTTCAAAAGAGATAAAACATTGTTATGACGATTCATGAAGTGGTCGAACCAAGCTCTACCAGCTAACCCCTCTTCTGTGAATGGATGGTTAATTCCATTTCTTTCACACAGTCGGTAAGCTACTCTGCGAACATCTTGTCTGGTAAGACCATAGAATTTACTTTCCATGATAAGTAAATACTCGACTAATTCACTTTCCAGCTCCTCGCCCATTATAGGTTTTCTCCCTAATTTTGTTAAAGCGGCTTCTTCCGGTGGTTTGTCAACTCGAACAAGTCTTTGAAGAGTAGGTCTTGGAACAAGAAACATTTTTGATGCCTTTTTCAATCCCATATCTTTGTTTCTTTAGCCTTGATAGCCTTAACCATATCTTCAGTATTCCAGTTTTTTCTTTTGGTCTTGTTTTTTGGACCTAGCACTTTTCGTGGCATCTGAAAAGACAAAGTTGAAAACACTCCTGTAGTGTATATAATATGAGCCCCTTAAAATTTGGGGGCTCATATACCAAGCACGATGGGGGCTCATTTTACAACCCTCGCCATATTGGAATTGAAACACGCATAACGAATCTTTGTTACTTGCAAAATTACATAGTATCTACACAAAAACAATCTTTTAAACATGCTTTATCCAATGCAATAATGCACTAGGATGAGTTTAAATGAATAAGTACTGCAATTAAAAGCAAAACACTTACCTTTCAAAGTTTTTCAGATCGAGAAAACAAAAAGAACACGTTCACTCATAAACTATCAGCTGCAACTGAACGAGAACTCTCTGGCGGCAAAAGGCGTTACTAAATTAGCAGTTCAAATCATCGCCACCAGGCTGAGGCCACTCCATGAACAGATATTGAGGGGGTTCATAATATATGAATGGCTCATAATACCACCTTTACCTCTATTATTAGTTATAGTCTTTGATTTATAACTATATTGCATTTTTATCAATTTATCTAAGAGTACACACAGACAAACATATGTGTACACACTTTTATGTACATAGATATGCCTTTTTTTCAATATTTTAGTATGAAGATTGCACTTTAGCTATTCAAGCAAGGGTAGGAAAGGTAGGATTTCTGATAATTTGTTGCAGGATTTTGCTGTCCAAGTATAGATGAGAACTGAGCTGGGAGACTGTTTTGAACCTTTTCATGAGAGTTTGCATGTGAACTGTATGCAAATTGAGCACTATTGACTGTGCATGCTTCTAAGTTTTGCTGTTATTTCACATCAACTCTGTGAGACTGTAGACAGTTTTCCCTTTTCAAGTAGTTTTTATTGATTGTATTTGTATATGTTTTGGGGACTTAACAGTTTTATGTTATGAGGCAGTTTATTGTAGAATATTTTTACCTGATGGTATGATATATTGAGTGTCTGCTGTTTTACTTGTAATTATTTTCCTTTTTGTGTTGTGTATTTGACTATATTTTGTCCAAGTTCGTAGTATTTAGAATAATTGTTATTGACTTGTAGATGTAGGGAGTAATAATGCTTTGCAAGATGCCCTATATTTTAGTCTGAACATTATTCTTAGTGCTCACTTTTGAAGCCGTAGTATTCTGGTAGTATTATTAATGTAGAGGTAAATTAGGCTGAAATGTAG